>NW_004567119.1:8013453-8046872 GCF_000260355.1 Condylura cristata | reverse complement strand
GCTGCGCCACCAGGGAGGGCCTGGGGAAGGCTATTTTAAAAAGCAGGTTCACCGAGGCTTCTCATAGAAGCATGATATTAGAGAAACTTGGTTGAGATTATGGAGCTAGGCGGGTAGGGGGAAGCACTCTAAGTGAACCAAAAGACAATATATGCAAAGAAACAGTGTTTTTACAGTAATCACCAGAAGACCACCTTGGAGGGAGCAACTTTGAGTTGCAGCCATTTAATACCTGTCTCTGAGGCCAGTGACAACTGAATTTGTGCTGGAAAATTGTCACTGAGGTTTGAAAATAAGACACTGACTTTTCACAAGATTGATTTGACTGCTGTGTGAAGAATAGGCTGCAAATTGCCTTTCTTACTAAAACCAAGTCATATATATATATATCGCCTTTTGACATAGAATACACACTTGAGTCAAGAGTTGGACAGAACAACTCTTACCGGTATGGAGTTTCCTGGCTTGTTTCTTTTGTCATCTAGTCTGTTCGATTTTAATGATTTTGAAGGAAGTATAAAATTCTTATTGGAAAAGGTGACACTGACATAATTGTTTGTTGGTCAATCGGATATGCTCCTGCACTGTTATGATTGAAGTATTTTAAGGTCCTTATGGAAAATTAAACTTCGCTGCCTTAGGAAGTTTCCCAAAGGTGCACCTCAGGGACCATTTTCACCAAATAACCTCCATGGCGCTGGAGGAAGGGTTGTTATAAATGCACATTCTAGGGCCTCACCACACTCTTACTGAATCAGAATCCGGTGGAGGAATTTGAGGACCTGCTTTTAACAAGTCCCCTGTGATTGTTGTGTGCAAGAAGGGCTTTCAAGTTCAGTTTTTAAGGCGATAGTGTAAAGTTAGCTTTTCTTCCTGGGTTTATGACATTTCACCGATATGTAAATCCAGATAACGGGCTTCAGAAAACATGTCTTAGAAGTGTCGTTACTGATGAACATTATTGTAAATTTGCTTATAAAATATGGAAAACAGGATCCTTCCTAGTGGCACAACATGTTAAAGTGCATGAAGCTGTTGCAGCCACTGCAGCACGAGTTCTGTCCCCATCCAGGGGGTGACCCACAGGGCGCAGCAGACCTCTCCTGTCTCCCCGCTGCTCCCCTCAGCAGTGGATTTCAGTCAGTCAGCCTGTTCTGCTCCCCACTCTGTCTCTGGTGAATCCTCTCACCACCCTTGCACCTCTGGCCTATACGCCAGTTCTGTATGCACAAATAAATAAATATTTTTTAAAATGTATGGAAAACACTCTAAATCATTCTGTCTGCCACCTTGATTTTCTTTTCTTTTCTTTTAAATGTGTTTATTTTTGAGGTAATGTTTGGATACCCCCATCAGGTAGTGCCACCATGGTGCACCCACCCACCAAATCACCCATGACCCATGGTGTTTCCTTCCCTCTTTGTTCTCACCTCTTCACCCTGGATGCCTCAATTCTGAAGTCAGCTTTCGAGGGCTATATTTTAAGCCTGTCTCTATCTAACTCTTAGTTTCTCTGTATTCCACATATTAGTGACACCACCCATATTCATCTTTCTCCTTCAGACTTATTCCACCAAGCATGATCCCTCCTAGCTCCATCCATGTTGCTGCAAAGGGCATGAGTTGATCTTTTCTGATCAGGGTAATATTCCATTATGCATATATACCACACTGTCTTGATCTACTTGTCTGGGGGTACTTAGGTTGTTTTCATAATTTAGCTGTAGTAGAGAACACTGAAATAAATGTAGGAGTACACGTTTCCTTTCAAATCAATGTTCTTGAATTTGGGTTTGTTTTTTTTTAAAGATCTATTTATTTATGCATACAAGAACTGGGGTACAGGCCAGAGGTGCGGGGCTGAGAGGATCCGCCAGAGACAGAGTGGGGAGCAGAACAGGCAGGCAGACTGAAGTGCACTGCTGTGGGGACCAGCCAGGAGACAGGAGAGGTGTGCCGCGCCATGTGGGTCACTTCCCTGGCCAAGGATCGAACTTGTGCTGCTGTGACTGCAGACAGCTTCGTGGTACTGTGCTTTCACCCCTTGTGCCACCAGCAAGGCCCTGTTCTTGAATTTGGGCATAGATGATTAGGAGTGGAATGACTGGGCCAGACGGCAGGTCCAGCTTTAATGCTCTGAGACACCTCCATGCTGGTTTCTGTAAAGGCTGGCCAGATCCACATTCCCACAAGCAGTGTCAAACGCACCCTCCCTCCAGCCCTCACCTGCACGTGTTGTTTCTGGTCTTTTTCAGATGGGCCATGCTCCCAGGTGTGAGATGGGAGCTCACTGTGTTCTTGATGTGCATCTCCCTAGTGACAAGCGATAGTGATCGTAATTTCATGAGCCTGTTTGTAGTCTGTCTACTTTCTTTGGAGAATAGCTGTTTAGTTCTTCTGCCCATTTTTGATTGGGTGAAATGTTTCGCTTTTGGGTAGAGTTATACGAGTTCTTTGTAGATCTTTGTATGGGTCCTTTGTCAGATGTAAGAGTATCTATTTTAAAATCAAGTGAAAGCCTTGGACTCTTTTTTCCATAAACCTAACCCTTATTTGTCACATCACGTCACGTCATTCATCAAAAGTAAGTTTTTTCTCTGCTCAGTTACCTTTCCTTTTTCTTCGATATTTTTAAAAGTTCGCCGTCAAAAAGTGTTTAACCAGCACACGTTCACAACTCCACAATTCTGCATGGTAAATGCAGCGTCTTTCCCCCACAGCTTTGCAAGTCTTTGATTTTGACTGAACATCTTTCTCCACTGTGACTTGAGTGGAATTTTTGGAATTTGTGGCGCATTCTTGAGACAACAGCTTAGCGAGTTTCTCTATAAAGGCTTTCAAAGTGTTACAAAATGTGTGGGAAGACTAGAATGCAACAGGAAACCACTCAAGCCATTCTGTTGTAAACCACAGATATGCCAATCAGCTGACACATGTGATGTTTGTATGGAATGGGCATCTGACCTGATGCTGTAAAGTCACTTTGTAAAGTGTTCTCCGATTTCACATTCATGTGCTCTGATGGCACAGAGGCCCCACTTCAGCGGTATCACAGGGACATCATGCTCATCCCTCGCCAAAGCAGTCGCCTGACTCCTATGGCTGCTGTCAAAGGAATCGTCTCCCACCGACTCACTTCAAAAGCACAAAGAGGAAGAGGACTCTTCTGTGTGCGTGGGGAACATGGGGTTAAAGTGGACTGTATTGCAGGAAGTGCTCAGTTGACTTGCTCTGTGCAGAGAGCTGGAGTCCTAGCTAATGACTTGTGGGTTTGGAATCCTCAGGTCTCTCAGGTGGTTTCAGTCGATCAGTTTCAGCAGAATGATGAAAAGGTTGAGATAAAATAAACTGACAGTCGCTACTCATCGTCGGCAGCAGGCTGTACCAGGCAGCTGAGACCCTGGGAGCCCTCTTTCTTAAACAAAGGCTTTCACTGCAGTGAGCAATGAACTCCAAATAAAAAAAAAAAAAAACGGGGGCAGATTGGCAGCTGGTGACCGACAGGAGGAGGGAGAGGAGGGAAACACGGCAATTGTTGGCTAATTAGAAGTCATTCCCACCTACTTAATACCAACCCATTAAGCAGAAAACACTTTTCATCTTTCTCTCCTGCCACACATGACATTATACTCCAATCAATACCCTCCCACTGCCTGCCCCAGTGCCCACAAATGAATACACTGCAAGTTTAAGAATGTGGTAATTGATTTGGGGCAATGGAACTGTAGTTTTCATGGTGTGTTTTCTGAAGATACCAATGCAGTGTTTGCGATGCTTAGATAAAGTAGTCACACCTGTGAGTGGGCAGCTGTCAAAAATTGAAATACAGAAGAGAATCTAAACATGGGAGGTGTATCTGAGCCTTCATGGCAAATATTCCAATCCTTGGTGTAATAAATTCGCTATCACTACCACCATTCCCACCCTCTACACACACAGATTCATACAGGAGCCAGAGACCTGAGGATTCCAAACCCACAAGTCCTGTTATGTGGACAACAGGAGCCCTCACAAGCTCAGTGGCCTTTGAGTATATCACACAGTTGTTCTACTGATGACCCTCAGCAAACAAGGTTAAATTCATTTCCATTCTGTTTAAGAAAAGGGAATTTTTCTTCAGTGGCACTTCAGTAAAGTAAATGATCTCTGAATTTCTAGTCCACCCTGTTTCCCAGAAGGTGACCTGTCCCATCCAAGGACAAGCAGAGTAGGTGGGGGGTCTGAAGGCACACCTCTGAAGAGCACACCCCCACACACATTCCGTGTCACTGCCCTGCCTGCAGTGACTGTATTATTAATGGATGTGTTGAGTTTTGACACTTGGTAAATTCAATCTCAGAAGTCTACCCTTCCTTCTCAAAAGATGCTGGGAAAATGAGGGAAAACTCAATATTTGAAGACTAATTCAAATGACTGAGTCCTCTGTTCAGCCCACTTCATGGCTCTTCAGAAGGGTGAGCGGTAGACTGAGTCTTAGGCTGCTTGGCCGTTGGAGAACAGGAGATTAGGGTAACCGAGCGCTTCGATTTTTACTAATCCACTGATTTTATCTTGAAGGAATAATTATGGTAATCCTTCAGCGTGTGCCATGCTGTGTCCTACAAGTGGCGTTTAGCATAAATATAGAAGACATCTATCAGACACATTCCCACAAGGTCCCCAAAACTAGGTTGCCTCTTCCTACATGAGAAACTAAGCAGTCCGTGGGTTACCTGCAGCTGAGATCTAGCTCCTTCCTCAGTAGAGAAACACCAAAAATCTGGTGAACTGTGTAAGCCCTTAGTTCTAATACACATTTTAAATAACTGCCTTTCTCAAGAACAGATGTTAGTGAAGTTATGTTAAGGCGTAACAGATTATTCTAAGTTTGTATTTTACTATAAGACATTTTCCCATGTGTTTGGAACGTGTCCAGGTGCCCCACACCTGTTCAGTTTCCCTCTCCTCCTCCTCTGCCCCAAAGGAAAAAGAGTTTCATTGGCTGCTAAAGTTGCTCAGTTGATTGACATAGAAGCTAAGTCTTCATTCATAAGAGAATGAAGAACTGGATGAGGGGTTAGAGACTAAGCTGCTGAGAAAGAGAGAAAAGAGAAAGAAGGCTTGTGTGAATTTTGGTGGTGGTGTGGCATCTGTAACTAAATTATAAAATGCAGGATTTAGGAGACTGTGATGTGCTGTGTTGGACTGTGAATAAAACTTTTTGGTGGCATCTGAATTATACTTCAACTGCTTTTGTTACTGAACTGTTATCCTTCCTGTTATAAAACTCTGAAGCTGGGCCACATGGCTTTCCAGGTTTATAAAGTTTTTTCAAATTACCTCTTTGCAACCAAATTATCTTCTTTTTGTGGATGCTAATGTGAGTAGCTGTGGTGATTAAAAGAGGTCAATTTGAATAAAACAAGGTTCCTTATGCTGGTCTTCTCTACTTCAAATAGTTATTCATTACAAAGTATAATCACAAGATCAATTGGTTTGTTTTATCCTTTTCTACTTTTATGAACATCTTGTAGGTATCACAGGGTAGTTTTAAAAGCACAGCAACACTACAATGGACTACATTTTACATCTTGGAATTGAGTATCCAGACAGAAGAAAAATGCTTTAATGATCAGTCACTATTATTTATTTCTTACTCGACAAAATCAATGAGCTAGTTGTCTCACTGATTGTGCTATTTCCAAATTTATTTCTCTGTTAAGTTTCACCACCAGAATGATATCAGAAAACTAGCTACACAATAAATATTTTATTTCTTAAGTAACTTGGTAGTGATGTGACTAACAGACATTTTATTTCATTTTACTTGTACCCTTCTCGTGATTGTTAATGAACCTTCAGCAATACATAAATTTATTTCCATATGGATGTTCAAGGCATCACTATTTTTTAAGGTTTATTTATGCACATAAAACTGGGGTACAAGCCAGAGGTGCAGGGGCAGTGAGAGGCTTCAGCAGAGACAGTGGGGAGCAGAACAGGCGGGTGGACAAAGTCCACTGCTGAGGGGAGCAGCAGGCTGGTCAGGAGAGGTCTGCAGCACCATGTGGGTCACCACCGGTGCGGGGATCGAACTCACACTGAAGCAGCTGCATCCAGCTTGCAGTGCTGCATCCTAACCTGTTGCACCACCAGGGAGGGCCCGGCATAACTTTTAATATCTACAAAAGAGTGAACTGAATATTTTATTTTAAAAGCGTTTACTTCTACACAAAGACGGCAGGACAGGAATGAGACAAAATAAAAGTACTTGGAAGAAAGAGTAAAGAGACAGACTACAAAGTCGGAGTTTCTGTTTGCACCTAGTAAGTAGTAGAAGAACTTTAAACAGTGAGGGTGGATATTTATGAAGCAGGACATGAAGGGCCTGGTCACTTCTGCATCACCAAATTTGTGAAGGTTCCTTTGGTCATACTTTGCCCACCCCGGTCCACTTTCCTCAGGTAACTGGTACCCTGTGGTTCCTACCAGTAAGTTAACCAAAAAGTATTGTGCAAGTATTTCACCAAATTTAATGTGGAAGAAGCTGGTAGATTTTAGCAAATATAGGAGAATAAATGAATTCTTGAAATTTTACATCTCTAAAGTTACCCTTTCACAACTATTAAAATTTAATTAAAGTGTTTTAAAAGTCCTCTACAAGGCATAATCTCCCATTTACTTCAATTAAAAGGACTTTAGCGGAACTTTTTAGTTTGAGGTAGCATTGGTTTAAACAAATTCTCTCCTTTTATCTCGCATACTGAAAATTGATACACATTTAAACATTCTTTGCTTTCTCTTAAAGCTAAATTTTTGAAATAGAATTGTGTTTACTATCCTTGACATTTCCAAGAAAGTAAAAAACATATAATACTTTCAAATTGTAAAACATTCCAATTTTTGAAAATCTCTACAGGTTTAGAATCCCAAGTAGCTATAAATGTCATTACTAAGATGGGGTGGGGTGAAATATAACATCTTATCAGCTAAAAAAGATTCCTTGTATGTAGTGCTGAATTTAAGACTCACTCACTAGCTTCAGCTGTGTCATTTTAAGAGGCGCTAAAAGCCATAGAAATAGCAGGTGGTTCCACTCTACATGAAAACCTATAAATTCAATCTTACTTTGACTAGCTTCCAGGGTAGTCCCCCGTTAAGAGGATATTCAGAGCCAATGTGAAGAAAGTAAAATGAGCCCTTGGCAGTGTCGCCAGTAGCTGAGAGCCAGTGACTGGGCGAACACAGAGGTGCTCAGACTCAGCCAGCTAGAGCCAAGTCTAATCTAATCCTGCTCTGCTCTGAGCCCCGCGCTGTGGGGGCTGTCAGGCAGAAATTAAAACAGAAAATCATGGCATCTATTTCTTTTGTCGAAAATGTTTAATTATGCCGAAATTTGAAGTTGCTGGTAAATTTCAAATGTTACACATTTACAGTAGATCTAGAGAATGGTTCACCTATCTTGCTTGAAGTCAGGCTTTTTGCTAATTACCGTAACATCCTTAAAAGAAATATTGCTTCCCTTGCTTATGGTACTAAGCCATACATACCTTAATGCTGGGAAAATTATAGATTACTTGGAAAAATTTGGAAAGTAATGGAAAGAATCAGATTATAAAGAAAATGTCACACCTTCTAACACGCAGATGCTGCAAGAAGTTAGCAATAAACAGTTATTTTGAAATCTGGTTCCAAAGTCTTCATACAATAATTCCAGAATGTGCTATTTATTTCATTCTTATACATTTTCATTATGTTTACTGCTGCTTCTCAGCAAAAGAGAATTCATAAGAAACTGAGCACGAAGGATACAGAAAATAGATTTTGAACGTAATTCCCACTAAAAGAAAACGGAATAAGAAGAAGTAAAGGATAAGTGACACACTGAAATTCTGTTCTTTTCTGAAAATTTGACTGGTGTTCACATGGTAGCACAAATGTGAGGATGAAGACAGACAAACTAGAAAGACATTTTTGTACAGAATCAAAATGACTTATCATTGAGTTACATCTGAATATGACTAACAGAGAAAAAAAGGAAGTTCTGAAATTTCAGCGAGGAGCTGGATAGATGTGCTTTTGCCTAGCAAACAACCACACTGGGTGGGAAAAAAAAATCAAGGGTTCTATTTTGAAGGTGTTATAAATGCTTAATATAGAGAGCAACTAGATGTTACAGGTGCTCAACTAAGACTCTCAAGCAGGAGCTGGGTATCCAAGTCAGATGGGAGCACAGGACTGCGATAGTGAATTTGAGAGTCGGACCTGACGGTATGTGAAGCCGCCATGCTTCATGAAATAACCTTGGGAGTGTGAGGAGGAACTCGGCCGAGGGGAAGGTCTGGGACCCAGGGTCCTCTCCAAGTAAGAGCTGGGTCCACACGGAGGAGCCAGAGGCACAAAACAAGAGCACAAATGACTGGCATTCATGAAATACTTTATTTCCATTGAAATGTTGATAATTTTTAAATACTTTTAAACCGAATGACTAAGCTGGCAAAAATTAGCTACAGAACACCAAAACATAACTCAATTGTAATGCTTGAGACACAGCAGAGAAGCTGTTTTGACTTAAGATGACGGAAAAAAAGACAGTGACAGGCTGTGAGGTCTGAGAGTTACTGGCTGGAGTGGGGCGAGCTGACCCAGTGGAGAAGGGAGACATTCTGGAGAAATGTAGGGAGACTCTTGGGGATGATGCTCTTGTTTACCCCTAGAGAAACACAACAGATTTTTGTATATTAAGTTTGTCGCTTGCACATTAATATAGTTTATTATTTTAATAGTTTTTTACTGAAGTCTTCAAACAGTGATAGTTTTACAGTTTTACTTCTCCCTTTCCAATTTGGATACCTTTAGTAGGTTTATTGTCTAACTGCTCTTGCTAGAACTTGCAACACTATCTTGAATAATAGTGGTGAGAGTGGACAATCTGGTCTTACTGATCTAAGAGGAAAAACCTTCAGTCTTTTTACCATAGAACCTGATGTTAGCTTGGGTTTGTCATATACAGCCTTTGTTTTGTGGGGCTAAAATCCTTTTATATACACTTTTTTAAATTTCGAGACTTGTTTCATCATATGAGAATATTGAATCACATTAAATGCTTTTCTGCATCTGTTGAGATGATCATGTGATTTTTGTCCTTTTGTTGATGTGATATTGCATATGTTGATTTACACATGTTGAAATTGAATCTGTGGAGTAAATCCCAATTGATAATGATCATTCTTTTAATGTATGTTGAATTTGTGTTTTGTTGAGGATTTTGGCATCTACTTTCATCAGAGATACTAGTCTGTAGTGTGTATGTGAGAGAGAGAGAGGTGTTCTTATCTGGTTTCAGAATCAGGGCAATTTTGGCTTCAAAGAATATGTTTGGAAGATTTCCCTTCTTTTCAATTTTATGAAAGATTTTGAGGAGGATTAGTTATTAATTCTTCTTTGAAAATTCAGCAGAATTCACTAGTTATTCTCTCTGGTCCTGGGCTTTTGTTTTTTGGAAGGTTTTAACTACTATTTGGGTTTCATTACTAGAGTTGTAACTCTAACTCTAGTTACATTTCCTATCTCTTTCTGACTTAGTCTTGGAGTCCTGTATGTTTTCTAAGAATTTGTACATTTCTTCTAGTATGTCCAAGTAGTTGTCATATAATTGTTAATAATATTCTTATGCTGCCTTGTGTTGCTGTAGTATCTGTGATAACCCCTTTCGCTTCTGATCTTATTGCCCAACTAATTTTTGTAAGATTCAGAAGTTGCACAGCAGTTGTTTAGCAGAGAGCCCTACATGTGTGGGTTCAATAAATATTAGCAGTTTTTTATATTAACTCTGAAGTCTTAGCTGTATTTTGTCCAATTAGCACTTAGCATTTTGATATGTTGCTAGCCCCAATAAGGGCAGGAACCTGTGATTAAATATACTAATCATAATTTTGGGTACAGAACAGAGCTTACAGGCACATTAGGAGAATATGCCCAGGAGCAGAGAGCTAAGCCTTCATTATTAAGAAATGCGTGGATCTGGTTCTTACTTGTATGGTCAGTTTTTGGTCAAAGGCTGTATGTTGTTCAGCTGTTCTAATGAAAATGATGAGCATGTCTTTAAAAGTTTCAAGAAACCCAAGTGATGGCAATATCGCAAAAATATTGTAAGTTTCCTTGAATGTAAAGCACACCAACTTCTCTGCTCAAACTTAAACCCACTGAAGCACAGACTCCATATGGAAGGATCGGGATTTAAGGGGGCATAAGTAGGTGATGCACGAACAGTAGATAAGAATACACTTACGTTCCCAAGTGCCTCACAGGAGCAACTGGGGTTGAGGATGACGACGGCTAGAGTGTGAACATTGCATAGTTTTGCTTCTTTTCTCCCTGCCCCCACTGGCTGAATTACTCATCTAACTTCTGTAGGTCTGCCTTTCATTCTTTTATAGTAGAAATGGTGTCTGCCCCTACAAAGGAACTGTGACAGGCACATAGAGCTTTAGGAAAGTTTTAAAGCACAATGCACAATTTTTTATTTCCTTTATTGTGCTAAATACCTGCGTCATCGCTAGTGTTCATCGTGTGAATGTTCACATTAGCCTTATTTTCCATGATCTGGAGTGCTGTGTTTTCAGAAATATAGAAAGGATGAAAATATACAAGCTACTTGAACTGTGTGAGGAGGGACAGAAAAGTATCTTCAGGAAAGTTCATTTTGGGTCATTGTCCCATACTGGTATCAGCCTGAAGTACAACTGCAATGGTCATTGAGGCTAGGGCATGCCTGTTAACTGGATATCCATTTCTTTTGCTTCAATCACCACCAAAATTAGGACTGAGATCCTTTTGTTTTTAAGATCTAAGCTACCTTTGGATCCATATCTTTATTTAGGGAGGACATAAAAGTATATCCTTTATTCTCATTTTAGTATCAAAAACTATTAGTAACCAGTGGCAGACCAGTCTATATTTTTGTAGGTATATCTTAGCTAACTCCCATCATTCATAAACAGAGACTTTTTAATTCTAGAAATTATGAAAATTTTCTAAAATGTTGTTTTAAAATTTGAATGTTTTATTTTTATCAGATAGTATATTTTACGGCATATAAACTAATAGCTACCTAAAAGAAAAAACAAAGTTGTTTGTAGTCACTCAAGTAAACATTCCAACATTGTCTTGTGTACCTTAGAATTTCATCCATAAATACTAAGAGTTTGAATCACTACTCTGATTTTATAAAAATATATGTAGTTTTAAGAAAGATTTGAAGAGGGAAGAAATGCTTGAAAGCAACCGTTTTGTTGCTGAAAGTTAGGCATAGTTAATAGGTTAATTTCTGTTTATTGAATAAGAGAGCCCAATGCTGATTGATATAGTAATTTCAGTGTTTGCTATGGCAAATATTTAGCTCATTATCAGTTTTAATAGCATTTTGCAGAACAAGCCTTTTCTTGACATCTAGAAAATACTATTAAATTTCCCTGCATAGATACATTGTTATGACATGCAATAACTACTTGAATATAAAGGGGATTAATAATTTAAAAGGTGTTAACAAATTAGGGCCATCATTAAAAATAGACTTTGAACCATTTTGTAGCAAAATCAGATTGAGGTAATGCTCTGCTCTTATGATAAAGAATTACTGCATTAATTCTGCAAAGTGAACTTATTGCTCCTATTCGTCTCCAAAACCCTGGAGCATTAAAAGACAGGAAGAATGAAATGATCGCTGCATTTTTTTCAGGCACAACAGCTCTAATATTTCCATCACAGTTTCACGGCTCAGCCAATCTCGTGGTGTTAATGCAGGGGGTGGGGAGACCCTTCAAATGTCATCTTTTGCTTTAATTTTGCTTTTAGCCTGTCCTATAAAATTGGACCAGGTTTTCTCAGTCAATTTATAATAATAAAGAATTGTATTTAACTTAGACAACATCGATATCGACTACATAACTTAAAACTGTTTTGCATCTGACTTTAAAATTTAATCCTCGACTATGTTGATGATCTTATTTCCACATCTGTTACCCTCCTGATAGCTGACGTTGGTTTGGCTGATAGGGGTGTCCCTTTCCTCCTCCTACCCCATGTGCATCCTTCCTGACACTCAGCACTTTGGGGGTACAGAGAACAACCCCACAAAAGTTGTTGGATCAAGAGAAACTAGTAACAATGTTTTCCTATGTCAATCTTCAAATTCAACTCAAATTACTATAATTTGCTCTGTTAAAAATTCTGCATATATATATATATATATATTTTAAAGATTTATTTATTTGTGCGTACAGAACTGGGGTACAGGCCAGAGGCTCAGGGGTGGCGAGATGCTTCACCAGAGATAGAGTGGGGAGCAGAACAGGCAGATCAATGAATACACTGCTGAGGGGAGCAGCGGGTGGGTCAGAAGAGGTCTGCACACCATGTGGTCACCTCCGGGGCAGGCGGGAATCGAACTCATGCGGAAGTGGCTTTCGCTTCTTAGTGCTGTGCTTTAACCAGCTGCGCCACCAGGGAGGGCCAAAAAAAAAAATCTGTATATATTTTGAATACTTCTGTGTTTGCCAGTAACTAAATGCTCTGTGCAAGTGACTGACACAAACTGAAAAGAAAATGAAAATTAGAGTAGAAATTGCAACTATGGCACATGTTCATGGAGTATTAAAGCTGAAAAGCAACTAAGAGGTCACCCCAGCTGTCGATGAATACTAGAGTTGAGGAAACCACAAGCCATTTGGGGTACAGTCATCATCGCCCTGTCCCAGAGCTGAGGGCAGACCTTCTCCATGGTTATTTTTGCAGCCTTGTCTATTCTTCACATCTGAGATACCCATCTTTCTTGATATGACCTGAGTAATTTATGGATTACAAGGTAAAGTGGAACGAATACTGGATGTAGGGTCAGCTACCTAGAACCTGGACCCCACATTATACATGGATCCTTGGGGGGGGGCACTTAATATGGTTTTGCTGTCAGTTTCCTCATCCACTTAGATATAGATACCTCCGCCTCACTTCAGGGGTGCTGTGTGAATGGCCTGAATTTATATATGTGTAAACACTGTAAGCTAGGGATCTTCATTCAAATATGAGTTATTGTCATTAAGCAAGAATGTCTGCTTCCACTAAATTAAGGCATTTTGTTATCTGGGAGGGGAATTATTAGTGAGCTAACGCATTAGCAAGGCCTTGAGGCCATGGGACTAGACAATAAGTTTTCATTTGGGGTCGAGGAAAGGTGGAGAAAGATCGAGGGCACCGACAATTGGAGGAGATGGTGAGAGACAGAGGATGATGACGAAAGCCGCTCAAGGAAAATGGATGAGGCGGGGCTCCACTTTCCAGCTGAGAAAATGGAGGCTTGAAGAGGTTAAGTCGTTTGACCCCAGTGACCTCGCCGGAGGGTGAGAGAACTAAGGTGCTGTGACAGGGAGACCAGGTGTGATTTGTGACAAGGGGAATGAGGAACAGTGTCGTAAAGAGAATGAAATTTCTGCGCAATGGTCTTAAAAGAACATTCTTCTCTCATGTCAAAGCTGGAAGGCTGTGTGGAGGTCTGTAGTGCCGACCTGCCAAGGTGGTGACGGACTAAATACCTTGTGAACAGCACATTGAGGGAATCATGCTAAATGAACTCTGATCAGAATTTGTAAACAACCCTCCCTCCGCGACCTTAAGGAATTCACTTAGAAGCCAGTTTCTAAGTGTCTAGTTCTAATCATACAAATTTGGCCACTAAGATGTCTCAATTTCATAATCCTAACAGCCCTTGGTAATCTAATACGAAGTTGTATTTCCTTCGTGGGTTATAACTTGAAGGGGAAAATTACTTAACAATGTATAAAGCTTCAATACAAAAAATCTAATAATTTATTAAACCTGTGATTTCATCATCTACCAAAGATCCCATAAAAACTAATGCTGGAAATATATTTATATCTAATGTCATTTAACCAAGGTTTGAAAATTACTGTAATAGGTTTTAGCAATTATGAGACAAATGATTTTATCACAAGCCCACTTTTTAAAGCTAGAAATTCAATTGTTTAATTTTTTTTTATCCAACAGGTAGGCCATGTGCAATAAATATAATTAAGACACTCATTTAGAAATATTTAGCCTTACCTGTCCCCTCCAAATAACGAAGCCTCCTCATTCACCATCAATGTCATATAAACGTTGAAAAGAATTAAAAACTTTATATTTAAGAGTACCTATTGGTGTAAAAGTAGAGAAAGCAAAGCAGCTATGAAAACGTTAACAAATAAAAAGGAGGATTCGTTCAATGGTAAGTGCTGACTTGGAGATCAAACTTGTTGAAGATCTGATCAGAAGTGCCTCTGAGGGTGTGGTCCTGCACCCGTGGGTCACCAAGCGTCATAAACCAATGATACCTCGATCTTTATAAAAGCTTTTTATCTCCCATCTCAGAATGATTTGATTTCATCCATCTGGTTTCTCTGTTTAGGATTCAAGAAGTCGATGTTTCTGTCATCAGCAGACATTAGTTTTGAAAGGCAAACATCCATAAAAGGTCACGGTCATGCACACATTGTAGCTGCTTGGCATGATCTTGACAGCTTCCCTCCTACAGCGTTAGCTGAGCACAGATGAACTGAGCCTCTGAGCTCCAATGAATCAGACTCAAGACCTTTCTGCTCCCGAGATTCACTCACTTCTGAGGCCCCCAATTGGCCTCGGTATTCTGCCTTCCTTGAGAATCCAGCTACCCGAGCTGCAGGTGTCCAGCAGAGGCTGTGTATCCTCAGCAGTGGTCCTCTCTAGAGAGTCGAAGCTTTAAAGACATTTCAGATAATGTGATGGACAGTTGATTTCTAGCCTTTCAATTTGCACTCCCATCCCAGGTCACTTCTCCAATTGGGGCATCACCGTTGTTTAAAATGGCAAATCTGGACAAACGCCCAGGTCTTCTTGTCTTCTGAAGGCCGCCTGTCTCATCAGTCTACTTGGTTTGGGGCCATGTTGCAAAGTAAACCTAGTGGTACTGAAGTAAGACAGGGAGAACCTTGTCTGTCCTGAAGGCTACATGTATGTGTACAAGATGCTTTCAGGAAGAAATGACCTACAATACTGTTTCCTGATTTCACTAATAAAAATTAGAGTATGAGTTCCAAATTCAGCCCACTCTGGAAAGTCTAATGCATTTTACCTAAATGTTAACTTGTGATTCAGAGCTTCTTTTTAAATAACTTAGGAGTGTAAATTACTATATAAAATTATTTTATAAAGAATTACTTTCTGTGAAAACTATTAACCACTTCCCCATGATTTCCCTTAATCTATATACTTCTCTATATTGAGGATGTAATGTTCTAAATTCTTACACAAGTCCGGTCTACAGTCCTCCGCTCTACCAGCTGAGCTATCGAAGGGCGCATTAATGTTCTAAATTCTTAAAATAGCAGCCAGCTACACTTCACAATATGTCTGGACATACGTGCCTTTAAGATCGACAAAGCTAACAAGATCTATAAGGTTTTAAATGAATCCTAAAATTCTTCCAAACCTCAAATTGCATTTTTTAATATCTAAAATGAAAAAAATTATACATCCAGGTGTGTAACTCATTACATAAAGGAGGATATTTTTGGCTATACGTGTAAAATATGAAACGCCACAGTCAATAACCCTTTGTATGAAAACTGAAAAGAAAGTAATCAGTAAGCTTCAGTAAACTGAAAACTAGTGATCTTGGTGGAAAACAAACAGAGAAAAGGAAAGCAAAACCTCTCTGTTGCTGTCACTTTCAGTAGACAGTAAGAAAAAAAGCACACAGGAGAAGCACCCCCGGAAATGACATCAGCTCTGAACCCAGTTGATCCTGAGCGTTTCTGCTCTTAGCACCTGTCTGCTGCCACCGTCATTCTGGCATCCAGCCTTTATTGTGCACAGGTGATACAAGAGAAGCAAATGATATCTGTGTTAGAATACGATTAAAAAGGGAAAAGCTCTCGCCGATCTGTACGTAGGCTTTGGAGATGCTCTCCCAGGTGGATTCTGTTGAAGGTATCCTCTTCCTTCTGAAAATGAGTCATTCTTCTTGAAATATCTATATACCACTTAAGCAGAGACATGGGAGTCAGTTTCTCTTAGGGTTTTTACTTGAGGGTGACTGAGGCTGGGCGTTATGCTAGGTGAGGCCACCTCTACCCCACCACCTCATTTGGGGCTCTCTCCTTCAGTAGCCCTGGAGGTTAGTTTAGAGCAGCGCTCCTGCCTCAGGAGAAGCTGTCAGCCCTCTGGGCTACAGGTATAGGCTGTTTATAATAAGAATCTTGCACAAGACAGTCTCTCTGACTTGGAGTCTTTTTTCCTTCTCCTCTACCACTCTTTAAATGGAACAGATCACAAGGTGATTGAATACCTAAAACCAAACTGGTTCTGAGTACTAACAATCACCAAAAACTTCAAATTTGTATGCTAGACTTTCAAAAAGTTGTTTGATTACAATGCTGTTGGAGTCTGTCCTCCACTTTATGCTCTGGAAACGTGTTGCCTGGCCCAGGAAGAATATTGAGAATTAAGGCCAAGTAGGCGTCATCATCATATCTGAAGAAGGAACAAGGTGCTGCAGATGGGGCGAGAGGAGTGTTTTTAATGAAACCCAGCAAGTTGGTCTGTAACTTTCACTTTCAGGATTCACTTTTGCTGCTCACTGAGCTAAAGAAACTGTTTTCACCTCTCTGTCATTTTGTTATGCCCACTGTCTTCCATCAGCTCACCACTGAAAGTGTATACTGTTTTTTTTTTAACAAAATGAGGCATTTAGCTAAATCTACCTGAAAGTTATTAGATAAGTACACCAGCTCATGATACTCTCTTAAGAGCATTAACATAAATTCAGTTGACATGATCTTGAACCAACCCTTTTCAATCTCACAATACTGGGACCTGGATGAAAGTTCTACCATGCTCTACACTACCTTAGGTGAAGTCAGGGTGGTCTGAACCTGGAGCCACGTCCCAGTGAGCTGGTCATTGACCTGGATTGCCACTGACAAAAATGCCAGGTATAAGGAAGTCAAAACTAGAGGCAGCAAGTGTCTGTGGGTGTGACTAGATCCCCAAGAAGAGAGGACTCCTCAACATGAGAAAAGGTAAAAGAACTTCTCGTTGATGTAAAAGGGGGCATCTCCTTGGCATAAGGCAGCCACAGTTCTGGGAGCACAGGGAGAAAAAATGATGCCCACAGCAAGCAAAGCCACAGAGAGTTGGTTGACCTCAGCACGGCTAAAGAGCCTCGCAAATCCTAGGAAACTGGAAGCCTCAGTTAGTGGAGAAACAAGAGGCGTTCTGTACTCTGAGAGTCCAAATTAGGTCCTCAGAGAGGTGAGCGGAACTGCTGATGACAAGACGGGAAACGTCATCCCTCGAGACTCCATGCCAACCCCACAGCCAGGAAGAACTTCCACTGAACGTGGGCAGCTCAGAACTGAAACAGCAACGCCTTGTTTGGTTGTCAACGTTAAGAACGGATGCATGGACCTCCTTGTTGGTACCAGGGGTTAAGTCGCAGCACTATGAAGTCTTCTGCAGCCACTGAAGCAGGAGTTTGACCCCCTGCCCCGGAGGTGACCCACAGGGCTCGGCAGACCTCTCCTGACCCGCCCGCTGCTCCCCTCAGCAGTGTACTTGGTCAACCTGCCTGCTCTGCTGCCCACTCTGCCTCTGGTAAATCCTCTCACTGGCCCTGCACCTCTCGCCTGTACCCCAGTTCTTTATGCATAAATAAATAAATCTTAAAAAAAAATAAAAAGGATGCAGCCTGTGTGTATGCACTGTTTATATTTTCTTGAGGTGTTCGTGTGCTGCTGTTTGTATTTTCTTGAGGTGTTTATGTTCAAGGAGTAGGCATGTTGGAAATCAGGGTGGCAGGTCGCCCTCCATTCACACATGGAGTGTGAGCTAAGCCGGACAAGCTGAGTCTGAAGTCACTGAAAACAGTATTGTTATTTGCTTTTAGGCCTGAATTCTTAGGACTCGTTTTTGATTGTTAATTTCCTTTTTAGTATAATCCTGTGCATGTGTGAAAAGTACCTTCATCCTTAAAAACTACATGAACATGACTAAGTGGAAACTGAAAGGATGTGCACATTAAATACAGTGTAATTTTATCATGCCTCGGCGTGCCTTTCGTGGGGAGAACGGAAAGGGGGGGGATGAGCAGGTCAGAAAACCTAATCCCAAATCCAAAAGTTCCCAAACAGGAATCTTGAGTCTTTCACCATACATTTTCCTGAAACCAAAATAAGACAGGCTGTCGTTCGTAGAATTAATGTTTCCAGTGCACCCTAATTGTGTATTGAGCAGTTGCTTGTGATGTGTTTTATCGAAGGAGGTGACTCTTGCTTAGTCGACAGCAGCAGCAGTGAACTCTCACCATAGTTGGCATTGAGACCAGCAGAGAAAAAACATTGTACAGAACCCACAGATAGACTGCTAGACTGCTGAGAGCTTCCTGGATGCGCTCCTACCTCGGACGGCTGCTCCCATGAGATTCACACACCAGAGGCCACATGAGTTTGGCAACTGTGAATCTACTGTCATTAGTTTTTATGAAAAGGATTAAGCTCCATGGATTCAAGATCAGCAGTATTTTTCAGGCAGTCAGAAGCAACTGAGCCCTAACTAAGAGACCAACTGAGAAGAAACCTGGGCAGAGAGAAACTGCGTCACGAGGGAGCACAGGCAGCCCCCAGATGGCATCGAAAGCAGCACAAGGTCATCGATTTGGCAGTTGTTTTATTTAAAATCTGCTAACAGGCAACATTTTTAAAAGCCTTTTAAGGCGACTGTCCATCACAAAGGCATAATTTAAATCAGAATTCTTACAACGTTTCCCAAATTCCTGAAGGCAATCAGTTCCATTCAAATTAGTAACTCAGATAAATCACCATTAATTAGCTAATATAAGCCAGCAGGTGGTTTTGAGCCCTGAGACATTCCCTGGTTATTTAAATTATGTATAGGACATCACACTAAAGAAAGAGTAAGTAAAAGGGAGCACAGAGACAAATTTTTTTTTTTTTTAAAAAAAAGTCTGTTTAGGGATAACACTCAACTGAAATCTCCTGCAACTTCCTTGTACCCAGAGGAATACAAGAGAGCTTTGACCCTCTGACTCAAAAAATAGCATTCACCGACATGCACTCTTATTTCAACATTGATTATGCATGCAATGTACAAAGTGTGCAATGGAAGCTTACTTGAATATTTTTGTTCTAGAAAGATTACCAATTACTAAAGAATAGGAGAGGAAGAATTGTTTTTCATGCATAATTTGTGACACAAGAGAACCTCCTTCATAGTCTTTATGCCCTTGTGTTCTTTAATTGACCTACTCTAATTGGAGTAATTAAGGGTTATTTCCTAGGCTGTGATGGGAAATAAAGACAGGAGGTAACAGCCAGTCACCTAAAACTGTACTTGTAATTGTGTGGTGTGATTACACCACACAATTTGTGTTGAAAATCAGCGTGTCCATATCAAGGCCATTTCTTAAAGCTGCAAGGGGACTACCCACTTACTCTCAATACTGTCTCCCTAGACAGACAGAGTGTGAACCTTTTTGAACAAAAATGATGTTAGACTTCAGATAATTAACTTTTGGACAGAAAGAATATTTTTAGACAAAATCACATGAACCATCATATGTCTAACTCTGTTCATGCTTTCCATAGCACGTGTCATTTTAGACTCCTTAGGTGTGACGTCTGCTTCATAAGACCCCTAAAGCATGAATGTGTCCAATCAAGTACATCCACGTTAAACCCTGGCTTCCCTTTCAACGTGAGGTGAGCGTTTCAGTAAACATTCATTTTTAAGAAGCCCAAGCATCTTTGTGTTGAGGCTTCCAGCAAAAGTCTAGTTCCTGAATTAGGTCGGACTTGGTCCTGAATTGTTCTATGAGCTGCTTTGGACCTCAGATCCGGAAATGGGTCTCTCAACCACAGCAGAAGGGGGAAGAACCAGAGGACCCCAATGGATCAGAGATGGGAGGAATGGAGCCCTCAAAACTCTCCACCTAGGACCATCATCTCAGGGGGCTGGGCAGACATCAACTTTGCTCTTCCCAGAAACGACACATAAAAACTCACCTGGAAGTAGTATTTTTGTTGAAACTGCAGTGACCTGGAAAATACTTCAAAAACCACTGTTTTACTCCATTCACATACTTGGAGCAGGATCAAACTATCCTGGAAACCACATCTCAAGTGAGGGGTCACCCTCCAACCACATAGCTGCACCGCAAACAAATACGTAGCATCATCCTGCTCAGCCAGTCGGGAAATTTAACACCTCTGACTCTTTTTTTTTTTTTTTTTTAATAATAGTTTATACACCTCTGACTCTTACTGCACCTCTCCATCCTTTCTCAGGCACACTAACAGGTCGTGTGTGGTGCAGCCCAGACGGTTCCAGAAGCAAGCACAGCCTTGTTGTTTGTTTCTTGTAGCCATGGCCTTTGATATCTTTTTTTTTTTTTTAAGTTTGTAATAATGCTGTGACTACTGCTGCTCACAGATATTTTATTTATAAAACCTATCCTCCCCCAGGGCTGGTACAGAGGATCTACAAGCTGAAGGCTAGTCTATAAACTACACTCACCCTAGGAGCCTGAGCTGCTTTCTCGAACATCAATGGCCATGCTGGGAGTTGAGACAGAGCGGACTCACTGTGCTTCCCAAGTGCAGTGTAGAAAGCAAAGTATCTCTTTGCAAATCGGCTTTCCTGGTGTGGCACTCCAGACAAAAAGAAATCTCTGGTGTGGTCACCAGAGATTGTTAAATGCATGGCTTCCTCCACCATTAGCACTGATGCCAAAGCAGAAGACGGTGATGATTTTTGGAAACGTAGACCCAACTCTCTGTTAACATCTGAGTAATAAACCTCACACATTGTCTGTGGTGCAGCTTGGGAATATGTTGGAGAGATGTGCCGTGGATGATGATGTCATTGTGCAGACGTCCTGGAGTGAATTGCACAGAGCCAGAGCGTCTGGCTGGCTGCATACCTGGCCTTCGTGGTAGGACCTTGGGGGGAGGGGGGCCATGTCAGGTCGTCTGTGCTGTGCCCCAAGCATGGCAAAGTGATGCGTGACTGTGTTGTATAGCCCTGTGCGGCTGCGCGGTGCCTGGGTGGGCCTCGCCGTGG
Organism: Condylura cristata; assembly: GCF_000260355.1. Lineage (NCBI taxonomy): Eukaryota > Metazoa > Chordata > Mammalia > Eulipotyphla > Talpidae > Condylura > Condylura cristata. The sequence continues at coordinate 8,025,725 of NW_004567119.1, read as the reverse complement.
ACACTGGACAGTGCTGCTCCATGAGTAGCGAGAGCAGCGCGCAGGGGTCTGGGAAGGGCAAAAGGAGCTGCGTTTTGTATCAGAAGACCCTGGTCAGGGTGGGGGTGGGGCCTAAAGGCCAGGTTGTCCCTACAGCTGGAGTTGAAGTAGGCGTCCAGCCCCGGGTGAAGTGAGCTGGACTTCACTGATGGCTCAATGGTCCTTGAGACTTAGCTAAACTGCGTGTCACCACTAAAACGGGAGGGGACAGGTGCCCTGCGTTTCCCCTCGCCCTGCCAGCCAGGCGTCCCCACTGCCGCCTTGGCTGCTTAGCTGCCCCCAACCTCCATGCCCAGAGTCCGGCAGTGCTGGTGCAGCCCATGAGGAGGGCTCAGGGCTTCCTCCCTGCCCGCCCGCCTGTCACGGTCCCTTTGTTCCCCGGTGGCTTTGACGCTGCCCGGCCTTGGCGCGCGTATCCTAAGCCCTTCTTTCTCTAGGTTCCTGCCCCGTCTCTGCCGTCCCCATCAGTTCTTCCAACTTCCGCAAATGTCTTCTCGAAACCTTCCTCCAGGAGCCCCAGCTGTGACCACCGACTGGCCGGTCACAGCTGCCAAGTCCGCCGCCCACCCCGGGCTGGTGGTGAGGAGGGAGGAGACCCCTCTCCACCTTGCTCAACTCTTCACATTGGCACCCCAGAATATCGCAGGCGGGGCGCCCCTCGCCCTCCTCACGTCCAGTGCAGGAGCTGCGCAACCCCCGCATCGGGCTGGGCACAGACTGGCAGCCTCACGCTTCCTCTCGGCCCTGGAACAAGACGAATCGAGCAGTCCCTGCCGTCCAGGAGCCCACGCGGGACCTCCGGGCAGCTGGCAGTTGGTGAGGGACGGCGTGTGGCCCCCACAAGCACAGAGCTCGCTGCGCTCCTCGCCGCCCTCCCGGGGGCTGTGCCTTGGTGGGACGGGAACATTGAGAAGGGACTTGGGGAGCCGGACGCTGTTACTGCGCTGGGAAATCTGTACCCGAGGAACCTCTGGGTTCCTCTTCTCATTCGTTGTCTCTGGTGTCTTCGCGCCCCGCCTCCCCTCGTCTGTCTGCTCCCCACAGACACACACTCCTAACACAGCACTGCCCTGGGGACATCTGATAAAAGCCACCTTGGAGCAGAGCAAGAATCACGGACAACCAGGTACACAGGGATACTCTCTGTCCCCACACAGAGGTACTTCAGAGGAAGCCGAGGCTGCCCCGCGCAGTCCCGCCCTCTCACCCCCCAGCCGCCTGGCGGTGCGCCTCCGCACTGAGAAGCAAGCGACTCCTAGAGAAAAGCCGGTCTGGTCTTCCTTACTGATAAATCAGCACTCAGGCTTGTGGAGCTCTGCTCCGCGTAGCGGAACCGGCGACCTGTGCGTCCCGGTGACAAGCTCCATCTGTGCCTCTCATGAGCTGCAAGGATGCAGAGATTTCCCTTCAAGCAAGGGACCGCACGCAGCCTTCGAGGCAGCAGCTCAGAGAGGGCCCCTGCGCCCTTTGTGGGGTCACATGGACGAGATGCTGTCGGGCCTACACTGGCATGTGCCCCTGTGGGCGGCTCAGCAAAGCAGGCAGCAAGTGCCTGTGGAAGGAAGCCCGGTCAGTCAGCCCACAGCGCGCCCCCGGCTCCGTGCAGTCACCCTGAACTCGGGCAAGAACACTGAGGAGCGTAGGACTTAGGAATGGATGGCCCTGGGCCCCAGTATTCCTTTGATGCCGCGACTCTGAAGAGTGTCTCGTGTTCCCGCTTTGTTGTCTTGAAGCCGAGAAGACGGAAGCTGTAGGCAGAGACCGTCTCGGCCCCCCAGGCTGGGTGAGGACCCTCCACCTCTAATTCAGCCTGACACTGCTAATTTTGAAATTAGCGTCTGAAGTGAAGATCAATATCTGTTCCAGGCTTGGCAGAGAGTGACAGGACCCCGCGTGGAGCAGGCCGGCATTTACTTTCAGTGACCTGTAAGTGAGGTGATAGAAACTTGCCGCCCAGGGCATTTAGGCACTTACTCAGATCGAGTCTGACTGGCTGGAGTGCACATGGCCTCCTCCTCCAGCTCCTCCCGAGGCAGCTCACAAAAGGCTTTTCAAGGTTTCTTGGGTTCTTTTTTATTTTTAAGATTTATTTATATACACATATAAAACTGGGGTACAGGCCAGAGGTGCAGGGGCAGTGAGAGGACTCACCAGAGGCAGAGTGGGGAGGAGAGCAGGACAACTCACAAAGTCCATTGCTGAGGGGAGCAGCGGGCTGGTCAGGAGAGGTCTGCCGCGCCGTGTGGCGCCGTGTGGTCACCTCCGGGACAGGCGAGGATCGAACTCATGCTGAAGTGGCTTTAGCTTCTTAGTGCTGTGCTTTAACCCACTGCGCCATCAAGGAGGGCCCTTCTTGGGTTTGTTTTTAAAAGCTGGCGTTCTTGGGAGCGATTTCCACATGGGATGTGGAGGTTTGGCCTGACCTTTCCGGCTAAGACAGAAGGTCTTGGACCTTCAGGTGACGGTCGAGGAAGGGCTTGGGGCCACGGGCTGAATCGCCCTGTGATGTCAGGCTGGAGTTGGCTCAGCCCTTTCAGAAAGGAGGTCCTCTCTGAGGGGGTGGTTTCTGTCATCTGTTTTATGTGCCTATTAACATCGCCTCTGAAAAGACAATTTTATCATTTCAAGATGTGGCCTGTACATGGCCTGATTTAATCTGACCTTTGCCTCAGTCAAGTACCAGAACAACTAGTTTGTTTCAACCAAAGAGTAGGAATGGGGTCCTGAAGGGAAGGGGCAGAGGGCAGGTCATATAGAGATGGAAACCAGCCTGGGGGTAGGGGGCAGATACAGGTGTAGATCATATAGGTGTTGATTTATGCGGTGTGAACCTCGATGCTGTATAACATCATACAGCAATGGGTATTTTTTTTTAAATGAAATTGGAGGAAGGGAAGCAGAAAGAAAACCAAAGGGTGAGGGAAGGAAGATCAGTTTACACAAATGTGTGTATAAACCGTCTTTTTTTCACTCCTTTGAGGTACTTCTTTTCTAGACATAACAAGTATTTACAATGCAGACTGATTGCTGCACTATCCCAGCTGTAAATGAATCTAGTATTCTTTCCTCAGAGAAAGAGACAGAGAGGGTCAGACTTCTCAGTGCACCTTGCACCCGAGTTTTACCGGGGTAGTGAGTTGAAGCCAAGTCTGATGTCTCAGAGTGAGTCAGACTGTGACCAGCCAGATCAACCTCTCCAGCTGTGAGCTCCTCACTCCAGAATGAAGAGGAACATGGGGTAACCGGCCCTTGACATTTTCCAAGATAAGTGAGACATGATTTTTTTTTTCACTAGTAAAATGGGAAAAACTGTTCTGTGCAGCCTGGATGCTCAGAGACCCTTTGCAGAATATGGAAAGGCAGAGGTGGGGGGAGCATAGGCCCCATGGAGTAAGGATTCCCCAGCAGGTAGAAGCGTGACAAAAAGGCACTGCTGGCATCAGGCCACCCAGGTTCAGGTCCTGGCCCCACAGGAGACCAGCTATGCCCTTTGGATCCTGTGCCCTTGACATGCTATGGAATTAGGCTATGATCGAGGGTAATGATATCACCCCAAAGAATCACATGCTAATGCATGGAAACCCACCAGCTTCCCAGATACGGACCCTCCCTCAGCTGAAGGAATTGACCATCAAGCACAGTTTGGTAAGTTCTAAATAAAGGTATCCAGTGCCCAGAGGAACAAAAGTGAATCACCTCATTCATTAGGGAAGGCTTCGCAAGGGACCTTCTCCTGAGTTGTGTTGAAAGCTGGGTTGGAATTCTCAAGTAGCTAATGGGAAGGGTGATCTCAAAGGGTGCAGTTTCGTGAGAAACCTTGGCAGGTTGGAGTCATAGCAGTGAATAGGTACCCGGAACATTCTGGAACTATGGCTGGAACGCGCTGGGTGTGGAAATACAAGTGTGGTGGCAATATAGAAGACAAGCCAGAAATTAAAGAAAGCCAGGTGCAAGAAGCCTCGCGTAGTACTTATTGCAATAATCCAGAGAAGAGACGGTGACCTGGCTTAGGGCAGAGTCAGAAGAAATGGAGAAGAAGGGACTAGATAATAAAGCTCTTCAAATTTTATTCCAAAAAACTAAAGACCCGTCTGTAGCGTCATGTAAAAGTTTCGCGCCCTAGGCCCAAAAACGATGTGTTGGCACTAACATGGGCTCCTTATCAAGATGGCGGAACACATCCCAGGAGCAGCCTGGCTTATGGGAATGTTCACATGAAAATCATTAGTGTAACAGTTCAGTCCCCTCAAGAGTCCTGATTTGAGGTGTTAAGAAAGTCGCTCAGGAAGACCCTTTGGCCGGTGTGTGTCAGTCTTGGGCTGAAAGTCAGCTGATTGTGAACAATAAGTCGTCTGTTACTACAGCTCAATAACCTAACGCAAAGTGGGATAAGAAGGATTCCATTTAAATAATAGGTCTAATAATATTTAAAAATATGCTTCTTAAAGTCCATTAAGCACTAATCTATTATTTATCCAAGAAAAGTTTAAAATTAGGTCTGTGACTGCCATTCTTTCACAAAAGCTCATGAAATTTTTAAATTGTGACATATCTCTGAAGCATATGAAACATATATATTTCATCCAAATATCCATGTATTAATCAAAAGATGATGCCAAATTCCATAGCACGTCAAATCCATAGTTAATTACAATGTTCAGAATTTACCTTCAATTATTAGAATAAATCATTATCAGCTTATAGGTTTAGTCACTGTTCACTCATTCAAAAATTAACTATTGAATAAGTATTGTAAGCATTCTAAAGATCTATAAATGAGTCCATAAGAAGTTTTCATTTTTTAAAAAAGTTTTCAGGTTATAGCAGAATCACGATAGATGCACAAGCATTCAAAGAGCTATGAAAGAGAATTCTGTCTTCATGGGTATATTTTATGGAAGTGTTGACCTTCAAGAATGAACAGGACTCCTTGGCTAGTAGGGTCAAGGGAACAGAAGAACAGAACAGAACAGTCTGGATGAAATGGAAAAGACACAAAAACTATGAGAAGTGATAAAAAGCCAGTTTGTGTGAGCAGACGCTGGGGAAATGAAGGTCAGGTGGGTCAGGTGGAGGATGCTGGGAGTCTGGGGCTGTGTGTTAGTCTTTGCAGAGCTGCTCTAGATTTTGTACAAAGAACCAAAATCACAGAGGAGCCCTTAAGAAAATTAATCTGGAAGAAAAGTATAGGTGGATATTTGAGGCAAGGTCAGAGGAGCCGGGGGAAGACGGCTGTGGCCGGTGATGGGGCTGCGCCGAGCAGCAGCCATGAAAATGGAGAGAAAAGGCCAATAAAAGCCCTTACGTTTAGCTCCTTGAATTATACTTTGTCTTCCAGAAATCTGAATCCTGTTTGTAACGTTAATGGTAGTAAGTTCATTTTAGGTGCTTTGCTAGGCGTTAAGGCTAAAAAGCTGAAACACGAGCCCCCTTTCCAAATACTCTGGTATAATAGCAAGAAATGCAGCATATTAATCCTTAAAACATGAAAGATATCCACAATTAAATTCTATCAAACTTTTCAACATTACATTATTTTTTATTGAGGTAATGTTGGCTTGCGAGACCGTAGAGGATCTGGGGGGACGTAGGTCCTTGAAGCTTTGAGCTCCTGCTTCATTGTCACCCCACCCCTCAACCTGTTACCTGTGGGTGTTTCCACTGTCCACATAACGATCCTTCCTACGCTATCTTCTCTCACTTCCTTGACCTCTTCTCCTTCAGTGATCTGATCTTCCACCGTATCTTACTCATTCCTGTGTTAAATCTAGACCTTTTCAATAGCAAGAACTGTACAGCAGCTCATAAACTGAATTTCAGGTACATCCCAATATCCTCTGATATTCACATCACTTCATTAAGTAAAATAAAATTATGTCAGGACCTGTTGCCCTCATAAGCTGGCCCTGCTCTAGACTTTCCTCAGTTCCTCCCCATCTATATGTACCTCAGGTGTTTCCAAATCCTTCCGCAGACGTTAATACCTTTGGAATTTGGGGACGAGAACCCTCCTTTCCCCCAGGGTGGGCGTGGTGCTCTCAGCCTGGCCGGCCTCTCTGGCTTTGCTTGGACCCCTCCACCGGCACGTTCTCAAGATGGTTTCCTCCAGCTGTTCTCCGCTCTCACTCCACCTGCGGCGTTGGCCTGTACATCATTCCTAACAGCATATATACATGCAGTCATTTCCCCCATCTTGAAACACTTCTTTTAACCTCGCAGTCGCCTTGAATTTTTCTTTTGATATTGTTTGTAAATATGGTCTTCTCACCTTGTCTGGAAGCTTCTTTTCTCAGTAGCTTTCACAAGCCAAATCCGGTAGCCATTTCCCAGGCCAACACATCTGAGCAACTAACACAGACTGACCAGCTCCCTCCTCCAAGTAGTCTCTCTAGTTGCCTGACTGGCTTCTGTTCACCAGCTGCTCTTCTCTTTGGCTGTTTCTACTCTATCTTTTCGATGTTCAAATGTAAGGATGACCCATTGCTGAAGCTTTACTTCCATCTCTCTCCTTTGTGCTCTGATTGTCCACTCTTTTATGATATCATCCAGTTTCATGGCCTTTAAATACCTTCAAATCACTAATGATTCTCAATGTGTGCTTAGAGCCTGGAGTGCGCCTTGAATCATGGGCCTGGAGACGGATATTCCTTCTTGACTTCTCCATGTAGCATCTAATAGACACCTCAGATTCAGGCTGTCCAGGATCATACTTTGCATCACTCACCTCAGATGAGCCCAGTGAGGGGGCTGCTGCCCCAGGATCTCACGTCTCAGTTACTGGGTGTCTCCTCCTTTAAATCTGATTTAAAACCCGGGTGTCATCTTTCATCTCCTCACACCCCATCATATCTGCCAACACACCTTGTGAGTCGTCCCTAGGAAATAACACCCCGTATCGTGGAACTTCATGTTCTCTCCATGGCCACCAGACTCTGGCATCTCTTGCTTGGTGTATGGCAATATCTTCCCATGCCATTATTTTTCTCCACACAGCAGAGTACAACCATCAAAATACAAGTCCGAGGATGTCATTTCTCTGCCTTAAATCCTTCAGATGATTTCCCAGCTCACCACGTCGAGTAAAAGCTAATGTACACATGACCAGTGATACCTCCACCACTTAGTCCTGTAGCCTCTCGGACAGTCGGTCCCCAATAATTGCTTGACACCCCTATATGGGAGCTGAAGTGTATAAAGGAAGCTGGGGCAGACCCTCACAACCTGGTTTGTTACAGTTCGTTAAGTATCAATATTTTTTGCATACTGACCTTATATGTATACATTTGATAATCACTTATGACTGATCATTTTACTTAAAGTTGCTTTCATGTTTTTCTTCAACCTAGTTCATTTTAATGTAACTCAATCTCATGATTATTAAAGAGTTAGCCATGAAACTAGGTTTTTCCAGTAATTTTGAGCATCCATATATGTACGACTTATTTTTAAAACCTTTCCACTCATGAAAGCATAACTTACATAGTGTTTGCCCACATAAAATATGCTGGCTTTGTAATGCCTTTTGCTCCCTGCAATTATTGTCTAAAAGAAGAAGGGAAAGTTGAAGAGGTTGTTCATGTTCAAAGGATAACCTTTATGCTTAACGACCTCTAAAAAGCCAGGGTGTGAGGCTCTATCCAGACTACATTTTTCTTTCCCTCTCCTCCCGTGTGTCACACATATCCAATGCAGAGCTGAGAGGGGGAGAGACGACGTGACACCCTCTTTGTGCTTTAAAACATTGAATCCATGAAAATTGAGATGATTTAAGTAAATCTAACCACCTGACATTAATTATTTCTTTAATCTTAGTTGGTCATAAATTAAGCAATTGTGCATACAAACCTCATTTCTTCTCTGAAGCACTTGAGAAATTGTTCACTGCAAGGTGAACAAACACTAGACGCAAGAGAAAATCCAGTTCTTAAAAAACGGAGTCTTGGGCCCTCCCTGGTGCCGCAGCGGGTTAAAGCACAGCACTGAGAAGCTAAAGCCGCTTCCGCATGAGTTCGATTCCCGCCTGCCCCGGAGGTGACCACATGGCGAGGCAGACCTCTCCTGACCCGCCCGCTGCTCCCCTCAGCAGTGTACTTCGTCGATCTGCCTGTTCTGCTCCCCGCTCTGTCTCTGGTGAAGTCTCTCACCGACCCTGAGCCTCTGGCCTGTACCCCAGTTCTATATGAATAAATAAATAAATAAATCTTTAAAAAATAATAAAATAAAAATTAAAAAATTTTTAAAAATTAAAAAAAAAAAACGGAGTCTTTCCAAACAACGTATTAACCAACTACTCATTAGAGAGTTACCTTGTTGGAGAAGTTAAAAAAAAAAAAAATCATCTGGCATTTCAAACTGATAGCTTAGTCTTAATTATATATCTTTCATGCTTTCAGCTAGACTTTTAAGAGCAGACATATCCCTGCAATCTTTCTTTCAACAGACATTTATTATTCATCTACTATGCGCCCAGCAATATCCTGTCACATTGTGAAAAGTAAATCATAAGCTAAGACTGTTCATTCAGAAAATATTAAGGAGGTATTATCTCTAAGACATCATTCGAGGTGCAGCAGATACAGGGATGAATAGATTACTTTTCCAGAGACAAAAAAAAACCCTGAAATCTGAAGACTACAAAGATGGTGATTATATACTTAAACCACAAAAAGCTTTTCGAAAATGACTTTGTGACCAGGTGCAACTGTGTAGTGTTGGGGAAACGCGCTCCAACAGAGAGCTCTCTGCTTATCACACTTGTGGCCACCAGGCATGCTGTGGAGGAATCTGAGCAGGCCAGAAAGCCCAAGGCTCATTTCTCCTCGGGTGACATCTGCATGTCCTTGCATGTACCAGTTCCCGTCTCAGTGTTTGTTTTGAAGTGCCATAGACCCTCCTCGACTGTCCGCAGGGAACACATGAAGATTCTGTACATGAAACTCTCACCTGCCCCTCGAATCCGGACAGGACGCCGTGACTTCCGATGGCCTCCCTGTCCACCTCAGCGCGCTCGGCCTAAACCAATCAAATTTGAATGTTGCTGCAAACTCCTCCCCTGCGCCAGAGGTGTGTGTCTCCTTTGGCAGGTGCACAGTGGAGCTCTGTTGAACGAAAGACAAATGCATCGGGGTTCCCGGTTGTCAAACACACTGTGCCTTCAACATAAACTGTGCCACAGTTAGAGAAGCGGGTTAAAACTGTTTCCAAGAGTGGAGCAGCATGAATCTGTCTCGTTCATTACCATGCCAGTGAAGTAAAAAATCTGCTTAATCAGAAGAGTGTCCGCTGAGCAACTGGTTTCTTACTTGAGTTGTGCAACACCGATGTCATAATGGCTCAGAGCCTAAGTGCATTTCAGGACTCTCTGTGTGTGATTTTTATTTCTCATTGTCCTCACCTTCTCAGGAAAGAATGACTGATAGCCCTTCCTTGTGATGGCTTGGCTTTTAAGAGTGTTGTTTTATCTATTTTTTATGACCAACCTTATGCTTGTTAAGTGTAATTTTCGCTTTATGTAACATAAAAAAAAAATCTGTGATATGGTGCCCCGTGAATTAACAAGAACAGCTGGCCAAAAGACAAGAAATCTTTTAAAAACGAATGTTCACATTAAATACCTTGGATAGGTAGGTCTTCTGGGGATTTTTCTTTAATGCAACAAAAGTGCTCCATTTCTGTTTTCAGAAATAGTTTCTTTTAGATACTGAGCGCGTCTCAAGTCATATTGTATAAGCAAGGGCTTAGCGTGTACATTAGTATTTTACATCTCAGAGTCTTAGTAAATCCTTTTTTGATCAATCTGATATTGAACAGATCTACATTGATTTCTTCTACACTTGTTTATGGTATTTATTTTGATATATCTAGGATTAAAAGCCAAATTAACAAGTGTAATCAATTTTCTTAGTGATAAAGAAAAGTCCTCCAGTGCCCTTAGATACATTCATCTAGGGATAAAAAACTTAAGTGAAGATGTTGTAATAAATGGATCGATTTATTCAATCACAGGGCATAAAAACATTAGCCCTGGGAAAGCACTTTCCTCCAAGAGCTTTAGCTACTGACTTTCTCTCGTGTTGCACCAAGTGATTTGCATTTTTAGAGAAATTTCATGTCTGCGGTGAGCTCCAGTGAAAACATGAATAAATTGCTTTCTTTCCCTCTTTTTCTGACTTTATGAAGCTGAATCCATTAGGGGTTGAACCCAAGTATAATGAAATAAAGGCCGCCACTCACGTGATGGGAGCCCCGGATTGGATTTCTCGCTGGTCCAAGCTCAGTGGTCCTGGCCTGTGTATCAGATCAGTGGTCTTCAGGGAGATCCCTGTAAGAGGTGGGGGGGGAGGCAATTTTTTTAACTGCTGCTTTAGAAATGATCTCTAGGAGACGAGAAATTAAATGGACAAACAACGATTAAGAACTAAATAGGCTTTCCACAGCGGTTCTCCACCAAGTCAAATAAATTAACCTCTCCAAGCCTGACACAGTATAATTGCTTCAGAGGGGTTCTTGTCTCTCTCCTCCCGTCTCCAGAATCCTCGAATGACTGATTGGGCTTTGGGTCCACATGGACCCTGGTGTGAGTCAGCACTGAGCCAGTGCCAGCTGACAGTGAGCAACTCGATCTCCTCAACCTTGGGCCCCTCATCTGTAAGCACGGACCGTGAGTTGTAGGGGACTTGAGAAGTTTTAGATGTCTTTATGTTTACTACAATATACTTAATTTTTACTTATGATCTCAATATTGCCATGGGACTAAAAGCCAGACAACTCTAACCTCCTTTAACTGAACGTACTGTTTTGCTTTTAATCAATAGTAAATAAAGCAAAGATGTCAAGTGTGGAAACAGTTCCCTAACTAGTGAGCAAATAAACCAGTTTGAGTTTGCTTTTTAAATGCAGATTCTGATTTAAAGGGTCTGGAGTTAGGTCTGAGAAGCTGCATTCCTAGCCAGCTCCAGGTGACACTGCTGTGGTCCGTTGGAGACCACAGCAGATAGATCACCTGCGAAATGGGATTTGTTTTGAGTTTTATGTCTCTTGATATTTATTTTTATGGAAATTAAAAAAGAAATCCAGCCCATCTGAGACCAATCAGGTTTTGGTGGAGGACTGTTTTTCAAGGAAGGAATTTTCTAGGATGTACTTTGTAGTGAGAAGGTTCATATTTAGTCATAATTTGGAAAAAAAGGTCAGCATTCAAAGGAAGATTCAACTTTTGCTGAAACATCAATTGTTATATCTTATTCCTTAAAAACAATCTCTGCTGTAGTCCTCAGTTTTAACATTGTCTGTGTATTTTCCAAATGCTGTTGTTTTTTTATAAAGGCACCAGAAGAAAACATGCAAATCTATCATTTAGGTTCATAATTTATATATGTGCACATTACATTTCATATATTGAGTTAAAGAAAAATTAGACTTGGAGAGTGATAATAAAATGGTTATTGCTGTTAATCCACGGACGCATCTGCAGACTCATCTTTGGGGAGATGTAGGAAGGGCCATGTTTGCAGATGGCTCTTCAGAGACAAGGACATTCCCATTTTCAGATCTGGAGAATGGGGCTTTTTAAACCTTGGGCTTTTTTTCTTTTGAACCAAAATGGTTAAAATGAAAGTATACACCCAAGTATAAAAATCAAAGTGCTGGCTGATACCCATTTTTTATTATTTTACATATTTTTTACATCATTCTTCATTTTTGTACAATGTGTGCCTTTTCATCTCGGTTGTAATCCGCGCGGACTTCCCACCACCAGCTCACCCGTGCGCCATCACCAGAGTCCTGAGATCTCTTCCCACCCTGCTCCTCCCCCCCCATCCCTACAACCTTGCAGATGGCCTCTGTCTTACAGTTGTTTGTCGATTGTGAATTTTACTTTTCTCCAATTACTTTTTTTTTTCCAGATCCCTTACTTTCCTCCTAAAAGTGAAACCATCCAGTATTTTCCTTTTTCTTTCTGGCTTATTTCACCAAGTTTGTTCAATATCACGCATCACCAGGGAGATGCAAATCAAAACCACAATGCGATACATACTAGTGAGAATAGCACATAATAAGAAAACTGGCAAGAGGGGCCCTCCCTGGTGGCACCGCAGGTTGGTGCCTCACTGTGAAACTAAGCCAATTCGTGGCTGCTTTACTGCGAGTTCGATGCCCACCTGGTAAGGCTGCCCACATGGCACGGCAGACCTCTCCTCACCCGGCTGCTGCTCCCCTCAGCAGTGGACTTC
>NW_004567119.1:8004644-8013138 GCF_000260355.1 Condylura cristata | reverse complement strand
ATGAATAAATAAATCTTTAAAAAAAATCTTCTGCCCTGTTTTTGAAAGATTTTTCTAAGATACAGAATGTAGGCTTGATGGAATCTGTTGTTACAGCTCGAAGTTTCTCGAGCGTGAGGCTAGTTGAGTTTCTTAGATCTGTAGGTTTATGGCCCTTTGTTTGAGAAAAATTTTCAACCCTAATTTTCTCAGTTGTTTTTTTCATTCTTCACCCATCTTCCAGAACTCAAATTACATGCTCTGTCTAGAATAGAGTGACAATAACTGAACATGTTTGTTCTAAAAACTCAGTTCTAGGTCAGTTCTTTTCTCCTTGTGATGCTTTTTTTTTTTTTTTTTGCCTGTTTTATGATGTCTTATTAGCTGCCAGACCTGAATTTTTACCTTTTTAAATTTCACTTGTTTGTTTTTAACTGAGCTAACATTAGGACACCCCCGTCAGGTATTGCTGCTGTGGTACACCCACCACCAAGTCACCCATCTTCCTCCGCCACCGCCCCTAATGCTTCCTTCCCTCTTTGTTCTCACTCCTTCACCCTGGTCGCTCCAGTTCTGCAGTCAGCTTTCAAGGGTTAGATTGTAGCACTGTCTTTGTCTGACGACTAGTTTAGTTTTTCCGTATTCCACGTATTCGTGACGCCACCTGGTATTTATCTTTCTGCTTCTGACTTATTTCAATAAGCATGATCCCTTCTAGCTCCATCCATGTTGCTGCAAATGGCATGCGTTGGTCTTTTTGATGGCTGAGTACTAGTCCATTGTGTACATAGACCACATCTTCTTTATCCACTCATCTGCTCGGAGGTACTTCAGTTGTTTCAATAATTTGATTATGGTAAATAGTGAACATGGGAGTACAAGCTTCCCTTTGATGAATTAGTGTCTTGAATTTTTCAGGAAAAGGCCTAGAGTGGAGTAACTGGCTCAGTGAAATTACTGAATTATATCTTTTTTATTTTTTTGATGCTGAACACTTTTATATTCCCATAAATATTCTGAGATGTGGCAAAGTTACCTGAAAATGTTGGATCCCCTTGCTTCTAAGATCTGTTAGGTGGTGTCAGAAAAAGGCTGAGTTTAAGATGCTAATTCCTCACCTCTGTGTACTCACATGCCTGGTGAATTATGAGATTTTCCAGTCTGGCTGGGGGGAAACAGTTACTATGCCCAGCCTTGTGTGATGACCCTGTACACATCCTTTGAAGTTGTACTTTTCCAGTCTCTGGAACTTTCTTCACATAGACTCTGAAACATATTGCTGCACACTTGAGGGTGACCTTTCCAGAACTCAAGGATCCATGCTGCTGGCCCTTCTGTCCTCTCTAGCACACCCGTTGCTAACTCTCATTGCCTCACTCTCTCCACTCCAGCTCCTCAATTAGGGGAGACTGCTGTGCTCTCCCTGAGTCCCCCCTTCTCCAGGTTCCCAGGGCCAAAAACCCAGGCAAGGCTGTGGACTGGGGCAATTTTAAGGTTCGATTTGTTTCCTGAAAGGTCGCTGGATGTTGTTGTGTAATGTCCATTGTCTGCTAATCACCGTTCCATATATTTTGTTCAGTGTGGCTTTCTGTTTGTTAATTAGGGGGATGGAAATTTGTTTCAGAAAAGAATGCAGTCCGATTTCTATTACTCCATTTTAGCTAGAAAAAAGTGAAATATATAAAGGAGCATCAGTAGGAAAAATAAAAAGAAATGTGTAAAGACATTGACACTATATTGATCTGAAGAGAGTATTTAGTGTTTGAACAGATTGATAGAGCTGAATCAAATTCTCTGATTGAAAGCTCAGATAGCAGAAGAAAAAATTTGGTTTTATTCTGTGCTGATGTGGTAACCATCTGTCTTTCATTCAGGTCTAGTTCCATTCTACCTAGTTAAGATAATGGAAGGAAGAGCCTATCATTTTGAGTTCAGTTAGACTTCTGGTCCTCATATAAATTTTTATAGGGCTGCAAATATATTTAAAAAAAAAAAGCCTTTGGAAAGAGAATTGCCATATACTGAAATCTGAGGTAGAGACAGAAACACAATTTTGACACTTAAAAGAATCAACACAAACTTGAAAATGTGCTTCCATACATCTGAGGTGGTGTGAACCTATCCACCCAAGTCATGTTGAATGGTGTTAGCCAGCGTTACCTCAATAAGTAAATAAATATAGTGGAAAAATAAATAAGTTGCAAATTAATAGAGAAAAAGTGCATATCTTAACTGTTATACTCATCACGTACCAAATAACCACAGCGTGATTTGCAATCAAAAGAGAAAGCAGATTTTCCTTTTGTTTAAGTTAGCAAAGTGTCACCAAGATTGTGCACATATTATTTTAAGTACAGTGAGATTAACTCTGTAACCTCGGGCTTTAGGTCATAGAATGCTTATGGAACTGTATCCAGTATCACCAAAAAGAAAAAGTAGGAGAAAGAGAAAGAGGAACGAGAAGGAAAGGAGAAGTCATCTCCTGGCATCAGTATGTTGATGCTTAAACTCTGCTCAGGATGAATGGGGGACATTTGCTCTGTGGTTATTACATGCCAGTTCTCTCTCTCTCTCTCTCTCTCTCTCTCTCACACACACACACACACACACACACACACACCATTTGCTCTGTGGTTATTACATGCCAGTTCTCTCTCTCTCTCTCTCTCTCTCTCTCTCACACACACACACACACACACACACACACACACCATCTCTGCTTCTCCTGCTCTCTCTGCTTTGTGTCCAGGAGACCTACTTCAGATTGCCTCTCAGGTTCACTGACATCCTTCTGGTTTCCTGGCGTGGGTTTATCTAACGGGAATCGCCATCAGGAGAGGGGGGTTAGAGAGGTGGAGAGGTCAGGGAGTTATTCTCCTGCCTCTCTCTCCAGCTCGGCGCTGACAGCTGTGACACTGTCCTTCTGGACTCTACTGGGTAACCCCTTTTCAAAGCATTCAGCTCTCCGTGAGAGCACAGCAGCGCCATCCTCTCTCCCCTTCCCTTCAGCCCCAGGGAAGATCCTGGCTCCAAGACCCTCTATTGTGAGTCCCTGGGCACCCAGCACCCCTTGTCAGTTACCTAGCTCTGCCCTTGTCTCTCAATAGTCCCTCCATTAAAATCTTTTCAAAATCCCAGTTGGAAGTGCCATCTGTTTCCTCCTGACTGATACGAGCACCTTCTGTATTGTGAATATCAAGTGGGGTGGCTTAAGGCAAGAGTGTAGCGAAATATCAGCTTAAGGCAAGAGTGTAGCGAAATATCAGGAAACTTCGCTTGCTTGAAAGTTCAGTTGATGAGAGAACAGTGCTAATGAGGCCAACATGTGTGTCCGGCTGTGATCCCAGAGTGCAGGCTGCCGCCCTGACCAGCCACTTCACACAGCATCAGTTCCAGAAGGGCCTGCCCAGCCCCACGTCCGGGACCACGGTTCACACACCAGCGTCCTGCTGAGACGGCGTCAGAATCATCTCCGTTCCCAAAGGACAGCTTCTGTAGTGGAGGCTAATGAAAATTTGATAGAGATTATTTAAAATAGGAAAGCTATCCCTTCTCATATTTTTTTCAAAGCTATGCTTTCACTTCAGACTTCACGTAGCTAATTCATAAACATTTGGATTAAAAGTCAAGGTTATCAAAATATACCTTATGGTGGCCATGGGGTCCAGGTTTTATAGGAATATATATCTAATTCATTTCCTTTAAAATTGTCTGAACTGCCATGATTAAACAAGTGAAACAGCATAATCATCATCCAGTGAGTAAATAGTTTTTATTTTCTGTTTGTTTGAAGTGATTTTCTGGTTACCATGTGTGAATGACAGTTTTAATTGCTGTCCATGTTTCCTCAACATGAAACACTTTTTACTTCTATTCTACTGCCTTCTAGGCCACTGTAGACATAGTATTAAAGTTGCTATACTGGATTTACTTCCAAGGTGTTAATTTTTATATAATTTGAATACATGTGAGGGAGAGAGAATTCTGTTCCTTTGCCAGAAATCCATTTCTGGGACTCACTCTCAATGAGAATGAAGTACTATTTCTACTGAATTTGAATCGTCCTTTGAGTAAAATGTGCTAAAATACTAAAGCAAAATACAGTGCCGTCACTGGTGGACATAATGCTGATCCCCTCCATAAGATCTGATCATTTTTTATACATTGTGTTTATTCTTAATCACTTTCCTAAAACATAATCTGAGTTTTATTTTTGAACAAAACCTCTTGAGTCATTGTGATAAGGTCAACAGAAAGCGCAGTCTTTCAACATTAGGTGATCAACTTTTTGACAGTAGCAAGACCAGCATAGCTAATGGAATAATAGCCTGCAGGGTCCAGCTAAATATGATAGACGAATGTAATCAACCTCAGTGATGACTATTCAGAAGTAATCCCTTTAGCTCTGAACTGCAACATATATTTCAACAAGGCAAAACCCACATGAAGAAATTCTCTGCAGACCACACTGATACAATACAGCCTTCATATCCTGCCCTCTGTGTTTGCTGCTTCTAGTGAGTTTTAAATTTAAGGTAATGACTACTGTATATTCATGTGAGCCTACAACAATACTTTTGATTTGTTGTGGAAAGGTTGAATCCATTACCAGGGGTCTAGTCTATAAACTCTGACACAACCTTTAAGTATGAGTTATTATTCACCCTTTTCTAGAATAAGACCACTAAAAGTGTTTTGTATAGCAAAATTATAAAAATTCATTTACCTTTGCAGGTAGTGTCCCCTCTATTGCAAGTCACATTTCCCCATGGATAACATTTCTTAAACCTCATTTATATATAATAATGTCTTAAATATATTTGTTTTCAAATAAAGGGATGGGATGGTTGGTTGACTGCAGCTTTGCATTTGCTAACTTCTTCTGTTGCTACTTGGTGCAATAAGGGCCAAGCGATGTTATAAATGAGACCTTTTGTTACACACCTGAGGGAATCTACCATTGGAAAGTCTTTATCATTAGCATCAGAGAAATGCCCGTTTCTATTGAAATGGCACACAACAGAAGCAGGTTTCCCACTCCCAGTTTTGTCTGGATTCCGGTCTCCTGTGGGAGTGGTGTTATTCCTAACCTTTCAACTTTCTCTAGGTCCTACAGGTCAAACATCTCAAGTCAAATTCTTAGCCCCATAGCACAAAACCTAGGTCAGGAATCAAAATGAGTGTTTTTTCAACAATGGAACCAGAATCAAAAATGTGTTGAACAAGACTCAGCTTGTTCAACAGGAGAAGTACCAGCTCATCTGAATAACGAGTTCAAATATTGCCTTGTGCCCATCAATCACTGCTAAGGTTTCTTAGCGCAGGGGTGTGTGTGGCTGTGTTTTATTTCAATTAGCCACTTTAGCCCACATTGAGTAAAAGAATAGTTGCAAATACCCCTATTCTCATGGAAGCTATTTGATAGCAAAACAATCACCTTTGCTCAACAATTGTCTGAAACCAATCAGGCATTTCAGACTTGGAATATACAGGAAAGATTTCTTCATCTTGAGAGATAATTTTACATTCTGACAAACAAAAGGGAATGCAAGTTCAAGACATCATTAGCAAGTGCAAAACAGCCAGTAAGATATTAGCACAATTCTGTAGATTATAAAAACAATTAACTGAGAAGTTCCTGATAAAGTTCTTTACCTAAAAGAATAGGAGAACGTATTACTGCAGGTAAATACTACGCTCCTATTCCATATCCCCAAAATACGGTAACTGAAGAATATAGACAATTGCTTCCCCCTTCATCCCAAAATGAGCTGTCTACACATAGGAGTTAGCCCTATAGGCATTCAGGGGCATGACCTCCCATCTCACTGCCCCATTACCCCCTGGGCACAGTTTCTCAATCAGGCACTATTGAAATATTGAGCCGGGTAAATTTGGGGGGGGGGCACAGTTACCCCCTGGGCACAGTTTCTTAGTCAGGTACTATTGAAATATTGAGCCAGGTAAATTTTTTTTTGGGGGGGGGAGAGAACAGGACACACTACAGGCCCTGTAGGACAGTTTGCACAGCCCCGCCTTCCACCCACCAGATGCCAGGGCACACCTCCCCCCACCTCCGTCAGTGGTGACTGTCACAGACAGTCCCCAACATTTCCAAACACCCCCAACTGGGAACCACAAAGCAAGTATCAAAAGAGCAACAAAGGGAGCTTCCTCATCATTTCTGTAATTACTTCTCCTACATGCTACTGATTGCAGTCCCGTGAAGAGCTCAATCTCAAGAGAAGGGGATTAGATTCTGCCTTGGCAGAAAGGAGGCAAAGTCATGCAAGAGAGGGACGCATAGAGTGGGGAATTTCCTAGTGACCATCTTTAACTGATACAGTCTGCCCTGGCGCTACATACATTTTTATCTCACAAGTAATAAAGGTGCATATCCCTCAGAGGGATTCCCAGGTACGAGCTCAAAATAACTGTACATTGTATTGGTGATAAATCATTAAATGTATACATCTTTTTCTTTAGGAGATTTTAGAAGATCCACACTTGGACACTTACCTCCAGACCCAGAACATGTGGAAGAAGAGCTCAGAGGGTATGATAAATCAAGTGAAGTTACAATTTAGTGCCCACGTTGTGCAAGCTTCTATGTATAATCTAATTCTCCAGACATAAATAAGAGTCATTGTCAGAGACCAGCTCCAACTATTGAGGTGTCTGGAGGCAGGACAGGCAGGACCCTAAGGTGGGAAGGCATCGGTGAGTGGAGATTCCTAAAAAAGGGGAAAAGGGAGAAAAAAGGGGAAAGGGGAGCGAGGAAGACACGGGAGTCAGAGTTGGGTGCAAGTCTTCCTGCTCTGCCTTCAGCAGAGGTTTATTCTATACATTACGAGGAAGCAGTGAGATGACATCAGCACACAAACTGGGCTGAGATATTACAATCATCTTTGTTTTTCCTAAGAACAGTTTGGGGTTGTTTTGACCCTTGCTTGAGATGACAACATTCTAAAATCAATCAAGGTAAAAAAACAGGTACATAAGTGCACAAAATCTATGACTAATATTACTATAGTGGAGATCAACTAAGATAGAAGTCCCTTAAACCTTACAACTATTTAATGGGTTTGTTTTTCTGCCTTAATCATCCTGGGAGACAGAAGAGGAAATTCCTTTAAATCAAATCTCTGAGTAGGAGACATAGGTGGATTTCTTTATCTAAAGACTACATAGTAGAATCCTGAAAAACTAGCCAGAAGACTTTTGTGGATTAGGAGACATAGGTGGATTTCTTTATCTAAAGACTACATAGTAGAATCCTGAAAAACTAGCCAGAAGACTTTTGTGGATTCCTTTAAGGTATAGTAGGTGGAAAACTTGACTAGTTTAAAAAAACAGGCAAACTGGATGAATTTCCACATCTAAAGGCCAAACAATAGGAAGTTTGAGTAATTCTTTAAAAAGCTGAA
This sequence comes from Condylura cristata, assembly GCF_000260355.1. NCBI lineage: Eukaryota > Metazoa > Chordata > Mammalia > Eulipotyphla > Talpidae > Condylura > Condylura cristata. The sequence goes on along the minus strand of NW_004567119.1, from coordinate 8,005,732 downwards.
TAGAAGGCTAGGTGAGATAATAGAATGATAAGACTTGGGTTATCCTCTATCCGGCAGTGAGAGAGACTTTGCAGAAACAGCCCTTTTGCTTTTATTTATCAGTCAGTAGTCAAGTCACTTGACTTCAGGGGAATTTTTTCACCCTGGTGCACTGCTTGCTTGTCAAGGCAGGCAGGCCTTGTACGGCTGAGGCAATCCAATTGTAAGCTGAAAGTTGCTCAGAATATTTTGATATTACGGTTATACAAAAAAGGGAGGTCATAACATAAGTTAGCGTGGAAAGTCTGATTTTTCAGAGCAATTCCCCTCCATCCGGACCGTGTCTGACGACAGAGGTTGCATAGCTCGTGTCATCTCCCCCTTTTTTTGTTTTTTAATTGAAGCTGAAATGTCTTTAATTCGATGTAGGTCTTTTTGCATAGCTCGTGTCAAGACATCTTATGTAACACTTGAAATACTGTTTGGAAAAAAAAAATATCACAGACTTCTATTTAAACATTGCATAAGGTTAAGTCTTTTTGATCTTTCAGGCTATGCCTTAAGATTACAGAACAGAAAATGGTATCTTTTAAAGCAATTGTCTTTTACTTCCTACTTCAGTACAGAACTTAATATTATAATTTGTTTCAGGTTTCCAGATGATAGAAAAAATAAGACTTAAGTCAGCTTTTGACTCAGCAACAAAACAAGAAGAAATTTATCATGTCACCTTAGTCACCGATACATGTAACAGGAATATATCACATGTAATATGAAGTTCTAATAAAAATGACCTTGACTGTATTTTCATTGACTTTTGCATTGCAGTGTATGACTACAGATTTAATCTAAAACATCTAAATCATGAAAACCAAACCTATCTGAAATGCTTGAAATATCAATAACTACCATGAAATAAATTTTCCTTTCACTTGCTGTTCCACAAGAAATATCACAGAATGAAAGTTTGGTTGTCCCTAGTTAGAAAATAAAGGTAAGTGTAATAAATCTACGCTGAATATATCTACAGGAATATATGCTTAAACCCAAGAGAATCTCTTCTACATATATAGGACGTAAGACAACAGCATAATTTAAGAAGTAGGTAA
>NW_004567119.1:8003360-8004174 GCF_000260355.1 Condylura cristata | reverse complement strand
AACACAGAGATATCTTTACACACCTACTAAGATGGCTAAAATGGGAAAGTCTGACAATAGCAAGTGCAGTAAGGATATGGAGCAACTGGAACTCTCAAAATCACTAGAGGACATGTGAGACTGTGTAGTTGCTTCAGAAAGCAGTGTAACAGTTGTTGCTCATTTGGATGCCCACCATGTGACCCAGCAATCCACTCTTAGGTGTTTTCCCAAGAGAAATGAAAAAATGGGTGCACAGATAACTTGTGAATATTTGCAGCAGTTTGTTTACTTACTCACCAACCCCTAGAAACAATCCACATGCCCATCTGTGGTGAATGGATGAACGCACTGTACTATATTTCTAAAATGAACTCTAACAGCAATAGAATGAAAACAACTGTTGATCAGTTCAGCAAGATGAATCTCAAAAGCATGATGCTGGGAAGTCAGTCACACAAAAAATGTCCATCGGTATAACGTTCGAGAAGAGATGACATTCCACCATAGAGAGCAGGTCAGGGGATGACAAGAGCTAGGGCTGAGGACGGAAAGTAGCCATAGAAGGATTTGCAGGAACTTTGGGGACCATAAAAACATTTTGTGTCCATGATGGCAGCTGCACGTCTACATCTATTTCTCTGAGGTAACTAAACCATACACTTGAAGGTATATTTTACTCTGTGAATAAGGACTTGATAAATCGGCTTTAAAACATAAAGGAGTGTGTGGCTAGAGAATAGACCTAGTCACGTGGTTTTAAATTCAGTTCATTGTATTTGTGGGCATGTCGATCTTTCTATGTGTGTTAAAGGTTTTAAATGATCTAAACCCC
>NW_004567119.1:7998857-8002669 GCF_000260355.1 Condylura cristata | reverse complement strand
TTGTGGAAATTAACTGTATGAAACAAACCTGTCGGGAAGGGCAAAAGAAACCTGAATTTACAATCAAATAGAGAACCACACTGCCAAGCCTTCTGTTAGATATAATCAAACGGTTTCTTTGGCAGTTTCTCCTTAAATTTCTATTTGAGTCATTTTTATTTGTGAAAGTGAAAACAAAGTCAAGGTTTTATGATGACAGATACAAATCACAGTGGCATCAAATGCTAGTTCTTAGGCTCCATAAAAGGTCCCTCCGTAAATAATGCAGCAAGGACCACTCACTGTGAACTTGCAGGTGTTCCCAGTGGCCGCTAACTCCTCTGCTAGGAAAATGGCAGTGTCTAAAATGCATTCCATAATGTATTGTCATCATTTAGTTTTCAGTTTCTCCTTTAACAATTGCTGTGATGCCATGCCTTTTCTGTTTTTCCTACTCTCATAAAGATGCCCTAAAAGTGCTTTAAAAATGTACTTTTCATTATAGTAAACAAAATCCTTGCCACATTTCTATACAAGCCCATATTATCCTGGGAGGTCCCCACTGATCTAATTTTTAAAGGATCCTTTCAATTTCACTCCTCCCTGCTAGTTCTCCTTTTCTAGGGTCCTCCTTTCCCCTATCAGAAAGGTGAGGGGTGAGGGTATATATGGAAGCTGAACAGATACATGGAGTTAACTTTTCAGCCTCCATATTTAAAGGCAAAATAGAATCTTTAGAAAAAGAGGAAAACATACCTTCCATTCAGGGGGAATATTTTAAATGCCTTTTATTCAAAGGTACTTTCCCCGCGTCATATTAAAACCATGTATTATGTTATCATGATCATTCTGTCTGGCACTGTCTGCAAACAGCTCACATGAGTCCTGGCTCGAGGGCTCCCAGTGGACCAGGCCAGAGTCCACAGAGTCCAACCAGCTGCCCGTGGCTCCCTTTGTTCTTGGGCTGTTCTTGTCACCACCTCACAGAAATACAAAAATCCGTTCACACGGCTATATTTGACAGATAAAGATTGTAGTTGCTCTCCTAAAGGAATTTGCATTTTAAAGTAATCGAATCTAAAGATAAAAGTGCAAAGTTCAGACAGTTGGATTTCAGAAGTTTCGAGAAATGGGGCCTTTCCAATGCCCCTGATATCACATCTAAGAAAAGATGCCTTTTCTGTTTACATACACTCACTTAACTGCTCTGCTTGAGGTCTTTGTTCAAATACCACCTACTCAGACAAGCCTTTCCTCACTCTTTTTTTGGGGGGAAGGAGGTGGCCCGAGGAGGGGCCCTTTGATGACAGGACTTCATTTTCTCACAGTCTGGAGGCTGCAATCTGAAATGGAGATGTCAGCCGGTCCTGCTGCTCCTGCAGGCTCCTGAGGGAATCTGTCCCAGGCCCTTCTCTCAGCTGCTGTGCCCCAATTCTCTTTGAAAACACACACCACGCATCATCATCCCCATGATAGCTGCCTCCTGTTCCTGTTTTATTTCCTCTTCATAGGTTACTACCCGATTTATTTTAAACCGTTGCTTGTTTATTCCTTATTATTCGGCTAGTCCACCATTAAGATTTCATTAAACATTTGTTAAAATACCAGAAGACAAGGAATGCCCACAGGAGACGCTGAAATGCAGAAGTTTATTGTTCACAGGGGCTGGGAATGTGCAGAGCATGCCCTCAGGGGCTGCCCCAGGTCAAGTTGGCACAGCAGGGGGGGCAGGGCACAGCCTGTATGAGGATCTGTGGGTGGAGCGCTGGGGATCTGCAGATGAAGGCTGGACTGGCCAGAAGGAGTAGGGTTAGGGTCAGCTGCATGATGGTCTTGGCTAAGGAGCACAGAGAGGAAGGCGCTAGAAGGTAGGGGAGACTTACAAGGCTGTCAGAAGAGTTAGATCATGAAGGGACTTGTGCCTCCATAAGCTGCAGCCGGTGCTGATGAGGGTTTAAGGTCCTTGCTATCTGGTTAGCCAAAGAAAATAAATGCCACGGAGAAGCAATATGGACGCCAAACTGGACACCCACTAGCTTCTAAGTTCTGTGAGTGTGAATGTTATTCAGCTAAGTCATAATCAGCTCAACATGGGAACTGACATATACCTCATGGGTTCTCATGTTGCTATTTGCTGAATGAAAAGACAATGAGTGAATGAATGAACAAGCTCCAAGCGTGATACTCACGGAAGTGGAATGAGACTAGACACAGGAAAACGGAGGAAAGACTAGAGTAAGCCCAAGAGGCCACAGCAAGATGGTCTTCGTAAGTATCAAACCAAGAACTGTTGTTGAGGACCAACTGTCTCTAATCCATGACTACAAAAGATGCTAGAGATCCATCCCTGAGGCTCGTGATGTAATTAAAAATATATAATACACTTACAAAGACAGAGTGATAGAAGGTAATAATTCTGTGATTCATGTTACCAAAGGTTCAACTTCACACAAATAGGTATATGTGTAAATATGGGAGAGATTTCTATAATTTTCACAAGTATTAGTAGACAAGGACTTTAAAGCAGACTGGTTCATGGTCTTAAAGGAAAAGATGGTCATAATAAGCATATGCAGAATCTCAGCTGAGAAACACACTTTTTAAAAAAAAGTCATAGGGAAGTCCTAGAACTGAAAATAATGCTGACATATTTTTTAACTATTGGATTGACTTTTGGAGATGGCAGAAGAAAAACATAGTGAACTTGAGGTGAATCAAAAGGAATTTCTCATAGAACACAAATTTGACTGAAAAGATTAACTGAGTAACCTGGAGAATGGTTTAACATCTATAAGTATCACTAGATTCTCAAATGTGGTTAGAAATTTCACATCACAAACAATGGCAGACTTCACCTCAGAATAGCCAGAAGAAGAGGACCAGGAAATCACATTTTTAAACTGCTGAAGGAAAAATTTGTCAAAATAGAGCTGTCAAGAGAGTAAATCCCAAACGAACAAGCAGACAACTCAAAACCAGTGGCACTCTGCAGCTTATCCACACTGTTATGAGTCAATTGAAAGCACATAGCAGAACAAGTTTTGTACTAGAATATAGAGAACTCATAAAACTCAAGAATAACGTCTGCATTCTAGTCTAATAAACAGGCCAAACCGATGCTGAATAAACAAACGTTTGCACATGGACAATAGCATGTGGAAAGGAAGCTCAGCGTGACTGGAGGTGCAAGTGAAGATACAGTGAGAGATTCCGTCACACAAATGAAACAGCTAAAGTAAAAAACTGGCAGTGATAACCATTGGCCAGGGTGTGGGAGAAGGAACTCTCATGCACTGCTTGTAGAAATGTAAACTTGACCATCCCTCTGGAAACTGTTTGGTGTTTTCTTACCACTTAAAACAAATCCTCCCTGCTTGACCCTCCAAACACATTCGTAGATAATTACCAAGAGACGTGAAAATGTCTGACCACACAAAGGCTTTCTATGAATATTTATAGGACAGATGTATGTTTATATGTAGCACAGACAGGTATTTATATTCAGAAACAGCCAAAAATTAAACTTTCCAAATGACTTTCAACAGAAGAATGGATTAAAAAAATCATGGGAGATCCACACGATGGACTATTACGCAATGTTTAAATGATTAAAGAAAAAGTAATAGTTATAAATATATATAAGATGTAAATAAATCTCAAAGCAGAAAAAAAAGGGCCAGACAGAAAAGATTATACCAAATAAATTCATTTATTTAAAATCCCAAATTAATCAACGATGCTAGAAAATCTGAACAGTGGTGGCCTTTGACAGGCAGACAGGATGGAACACAGAGCATTTTGAGGTGAGAGGAATACTTATAGCTTGATTATAT
>NW_004567119.1:7994695-7997822 GCF_000260355.1 Condylura cristata | reverse complement strand
CTGTCTCTGGTGAATCCTCTCACCGCCCCTGAGCCTCTGGCCTGTACCCCAGTTCTGTATGCACAAATAAATAAATCTTAAAAAAAAAATTAAATTTCTGTTCATCCACAGACACTGAGAGTAGGAAAAAAACACAGAATGAAAAAAAAAAAAACAAGAATACGTTTTAACAATAAAATTATATTATAAACAAAGAGGTAAATATCCCCTCCTACTGAAATGAGCAAAAGACAAATAAGCATTTCACAGAGGGGAAAATATTATAAAATGGAGCAACAGGGCCCTCCCTGATGGACAGCAGGTTAAAGCACCCATTAGGAAGCTCTCCCAAGCCACTGCAGCACCAGTTCCATCCCCCGCCAGGGAGCTGGCCCACATGGTTCGGCAGACCTCTCCTGACCCGCCCACTGCTCCCCTCAGCAGTGTATTTCAGTAGTTCTGCCTGTTTTGCTCCCCACTCTGTCACTGTTGCATTCTCTCACCCACCACACCTCTGGCCTGTACTCCAGTTCTGTAAGCATAAATAAATAAATCTTTAAAACAAATGGAACAACACAGAAAAAGATATCTGGCCTCATTAGCACCATTATCAACTCTTCCTTTTCCATGTATTATACATTGGAGGATAAATGCTATTGATAAATAGAGGTGCACCAAATTATGGAGCACATTTAATGCAAAACGAACTAATGTTAAAATCAATATTCAACCAAAATTAGACTGAACTTCTCAGATATCAGAATCTTGGAGTTTTACCCCAAATTTCTGTAGCAATTTTTGTTACAGTGGTATCATTAAAAGCAATAGTAAGCATTTTTTTAATTTGACAATAAAGGAGGAATATTTTCTTAGTCCTGTTGAACAACAAATTGCTCTGTATAGTATTTGTTATGTCTAGATCAAAGATGATTCATCACAGATGTTGTACATGATTTAAGTTATTTTCCCACCTGTTGAAATTGTAACAATGCGAACTTTTAATATTTTGCTTTTTATTCATCCTTCAAGATGTGAAGGATTTCCGAAGAGAATTTTTTTCTGATAGACTCATACGTAAATGTAATTAAATAATAATTAAAAATACCCTGAATTGAAACACTTTTAAAAGCTATTTTTGTTAATATTTAAACAGTAACACAATCTCAAAAATTAATGTTAGCCTCTATATGATTTCTATTATTCTTCCACCGTATTATTTAAATTTTTAAATATTTTCAGACTCTAAGAGGATTTAACCTTCTTCAGAAAGTTATCTAGCTAACATAGTCTTAACATTAATCTTTTCCTAAATCTATTTCCTTATGTATTTTTTATTTGTAGTGCAGTGATTATTCTTGCATGTAAAATCGGCAATTTTCACAATCATTAATTATTGCTGCATTTTATTCTTGCAATAACATTTACATTCACTCAAACAGATTGATAAGCTGCCAACATTTCAAATCTATGGAAATATTTTTCATCTCAAACTACACATAGAATGCACATATATTCAAAACTAAACATTCAGATAATGGCAATAAATCTGAATTATATACCTTGGCATATAATTGGCACTGTTTTGCTGGTTCAGTATGATAGTAACTTATATGATCAAACACTAATGCTGCAAGCATTTAGGAATGACAGTTGAAGTCAGCATTTGGCTGGTCAGCCTTCTAGCGGCCTTAGCCGAAGCCAAAAACAAAAATTTTGTTAAATATTTTAGCTAGGGCCCTCCCTGGTGGCACAGCGGGTTAGAGCACAGCACTGAGAAGCTAAAGCCACTGCAGCATGAGTTTGATCCCTGCTGGGAGGTGACCACATGGGGCGGCAGACACTTCCTGGCCCGCCCACTGCTCCCCTCAGCAGTGTACTTCGTTGATCTGCCTGTTCTGCTCCCCACTCTGTCTCTGGTGAATCCTCTTACCCTTTGCACCTATGACCTGTACCCCAGTTCTGTATACATAAATAAATAAATCTTAAAAATAAATAAATATTTTAGCTAATACCAAATTAGAGTGGGTCCCTCAAAGAAGGTAGGTGAACTAACATCTGTTTCCTAGATAAAACCTCTTCCACAGCCACACAGTCTATTTATAAATCCCTTATCTCCTAACCTTACATTTGCCCAGCTCGAGCTCTGTCACAGGGATGGGATACCAAGACACCCAGTGGCTCAAGTTCCAGTTGTTCTTGGCAGCTAATGTTGACATTCTCATCATCACCCACCTGACGGCCCTGTCAACAGCACAAACAGTCAAGACACCCAAGGGGAGAGACTGCTTGAGAATAGGCTAGGTCAAGTGGACTTCTTGGTGAATTCTGGATAAAATAATAACAACTAGATTACTCCAGGCATAAAAGGAGTTGCTATAAACAGGAATCAACAGCTAGAATCAGAATGGTAAAAACTGAGAGAGAAAACAAGTGGTTAGCAATAGTCTGACTGTGACTATTCTAAAGCGAACTTGAGTCTGTCGACCGAGACCCAATCACTGACCCAGGGTAGATCACGTGCATGTGAACAGATTAGGGGATGGTCTGCCTCTATGGACCCCAACCCAACAGCCGGAAAAAGACTTTCAGTAAGTATCGTGGTCTCCGGTGGCTTCCGGCTCTGAAAACGTATTGATGACGCAGAAGGGCTGTGGTTTATGTGGGTGCTATGTATGTTCGTACTTACCAGGCTAGGAGTTGAAACAGAACATTGGGAAGTATTTTAAATTAACAGAAACTATGTATTTACACAAATGGCATATTTTTGTAAAAATCGTTGTTCTCCAGAATCGGTCTAAACCTTTTATTTAGACCTTTATTTCATTTTATGTATTACCAATCCCGACAAAATAACAGAAACAATAACTACAAGCACGATCTTTTTGTAACCACACACAAACTGTAGAGCCAAATAGTGACACAAGGTCTTCATAAATTTTGGTCTTCCGCTTCTTTGTGATTGCTATTCCTTTTGTTTACTTATTTGTATCTTCTGAGCTTTCCAAATAAGTATGTGTTGCCTGTAGAAATAGGTGTTTTTAAAATATGTCATTTCCCTTCCCCAAATTCATGTAGAGTAATTTAGTTATTCTCAGTACCAAGTGCAACTTCATGCAGCCTTGGGGAATGTTTATAAATTCCTGGGCCC
>NW_004567119.1:7988525-7994130 GCF_000260355.1 Condylura cristata | reverse complement strand
AATAAATAAATAAATAAATAAATTCCTGGACCCCCAGGTAAAATTTCCCTACGTATTCTACTGAAACATTCCATGGATCCATTTACTCTGAATGAGCAAACTGCTCAAATAACCCTCAAACTACTATCAAATGCATTTTTTATTTGACATCAATCAATCTACTTTCTGTCCCTGAAAACAATTCTACACTTAATACCCACTTAATGAATAAAAGTTACACTGTATGTCCATCTATTTTTGTGTTTGAAAGATAAACAGAAATAGTTTACTTCCATCGACTTCCCCAGAATACTTTTTGATAGTCTGGTCTTTAAACTCATTTGGATTCCCTTCCAATCTGTGTCCATACATAAAGATGAAAAGCGCGGAACTATTTTATTAGAAATATTGATTTTAAATTTAAAACTGTTGAGAATAAATTGCTTGTTTCAGAAAAGCCAGAGGGGAAACAACGAGCTAGGTGCTCTGTGTAAATATGCACCGTGGGGCTTGCTGTTCTTAGCACTTCTCCAGGAGACAGTGTGCAAGCAAAGAATAAAGAAGTCAGTAACATGGTCTTGCCAGAGCTTATGTCTATCAACAACTTAAATTATGTCACATGCATAATATCTATACGTGTTCTCCCTTCTCATCCACCAAATACACCAGCAAACAAGCACTGTAAGATTCCAAGATGCTTTTAAAAAAAATGCCTGCAACTTACTCTAAAGAAAACCAAAGGAGCTTCTTACCAGGTACCAAAACATCACCCCCGCCTCCCAGTATCCTTCAGCAGACCGTGGCCTGGCCTCCAAAACTGCTCAGTCAGTGGGCGGGAGGATTCTCCCAAGGCAGGAACTCTTACCCAGGAATACCTCTGCTCGCCCTAGCATGCCTTCTGGAAAGAGATCAACTGTGGTCTCCAGACTTCCTAGGGCCCCATGCAGTGTGGGCAGGGGAGTGCCAAGAAAGCACGGCCTCCTCCTCCTCTTTTTTAAAGATTTGTTTGTTTATGCATGTAGAACTGGGGTACAGGCCAGAGGTGCAGGGCAGTGAGAGGATTCACCAGAGGCAGAGTGGGGAGCAGAACAGGCAAATGAGTGAAGTACACTGCTGAGGGGAGCAGCGGGCGGGTCAGGAGACGTCTGCTGCGCCATGTGGGTCATCTCCCTGGCCAAGGAAGCAAACTCGCACTGACGCAGCTGCGGCCAGCTTGCAGGGCTGCGTCCTAACCTCTTGCACCACCAGGGAGGTCCCACACAGCCTCCTCCTAAAGAAGAAAAGTCCACCAGTTTAAAATACATACTTTATATGTGTATATATTTATATTTTATATATTTATGTATATAATATACTTATTTATTTATTATATATTTTATTTCAACTTAAAATATAGTTTTCTATTTCTATATATTTTCATATATAATTATATAAAATATATATGAGTATATCATTTATAGTTACATAAATATATATGAGTGTATATATAATATGTGTATTATATATTTATATATTACACAGTCTAAGATCTATTTTTTTTTAAAGATTTATTTATTTATTTGTACAGAACTGGGGTACAGGCCAGAGGTGCAGGGCAGTGAGAGGATTCACCAGAGGCAGAGTGGGGAGCAGAACAGGCAAATGAGTGAAGTACACTGCTGAGGGGAGCAGCGGGCGGGTCAGGAGAGGTCTGCTGTGCCATGTGGATCTCCTCCAAGGCAGGCGGGGATCGAACTCATGCAGAAGTGGCTTAAGCTTCTTAGTGCAGTGCTTTTATCCGCTGCGCCACCAGGGAGGGCCCCCTGAGATCTATTTTTAAATGGTAAAACAGGTCCAGTTACAGAGGATTTGAAGTGTAAGAGTGGTAATTTTTATGACAGTGAGTTACCTTACTCTGGAAGTTGTTAGCAACTACTTCATCCACTCTTTGCCTTGTTAACTATTCTACCTTAGTGCCTACTGCTAACAAGAGAAGCCATTATCTCAAAGCAAGTCTTAAAATTTTGAACACACACACAAAAATCTATCATCTCACATCATATTTTTAATAGAGTATTACAAGCATAATTCCATTGTTTAAAACCACAGAGACTCATGAAGTCAGCAAAGAGCTCCAGAGAGCAAGGACTGAGGGGTGTCAGGCTGTGATCAGCGATGGCTAAGTTCCTTTAGTTTCATCAACTTTTGCATTTTCTCTCTTTTCCCAGCGATTTGCTATCATTTCAACTTACTGGCTATATGTGTGAGCTATTTTCCTCCTGAAAACAGTATAAACAAACTGTCCTTCTTCCCCCCGCCCCTTCCTTCCCTCCTAACTCCTCTTTTCCTCTCCCTGCAGACCCCCTCCCCACAATGTCTCCTCCACTTCTTTGTATTGACTTCCTTCTCTCCAATTACAGTTCTTCCTTAAGAAAGCAGCCTCGGTCACAGACAGCTCCGGTTATACATCATAGCAGTCTAGCCAGACAGCACGTCATCATTCAGATGAAGCATCCCAAGGGCAGGAGGCTGAGCAGTCCAGTTTGGGCAGACATGTCCCTGCTAGATCAATTGCTAATACCCAACAAGGCAAGCTGTACAGCATGCCTGAGTAGGAAAGTCATCTACAAAGTTACAGGTGCAATACTGGAAAAGAAAGTCAATAGAAAACATAAAAGAAACCAACAAGTAACTTCCACATGTCAAGAAACTTTGGGTTGTGAGTGGGTGATCATTTACCCTTTACAGATCACTGGTCGTATTTTAAATATTTCCTATGTACAGATAACCAGTCATTTTAAATATCTCATATTTACCAAATATTCTATAACAAGCAGTTTTAATGATGAAAGTTATTGTTTTAAAGGTTTACTAAGTGATGAGACTCAAACATTTAAATAGTAGATGGATGTTCTTTGAATGCATCTTCCCATGTTCACAAAGTTTTACTTAAAGAAATGACAGCTCAAAATTAGTCACCTCTTTCCAAACAATACTGTAAATATAGAGAGCCTGTGGTCTTTCCCTACTCTGTGAAAAAGAACAAAGTAAAAAGGAACATTCAGACCAAAGTGCAGGCTGATCAAGCATAAGAGGATTACTTGCTTCCCTGATCTGCTAAAATCCACCCCAGCCCGCTGCACCTTGCCCCTAGCCTGATGTACACAGACCTCAGCTATGCTCGTCCCAATTCACACATGTCCCTCTTCTTTCCAGCTTCCACATAACCCTCCGCATTGTGATTTGCGTCACTCTTCAAGTTTCTGCTCAGGAGGGTGAAGGAAAACATTAGAAATGACCTTCTAGTCCAGAGATCAATAAGGCAAGGTGAGGCAGGAAGGACCCTCCGCTCCTCTGCAGACTCTGGCTGGGCTTTGTGGCTATCACGTGCTCATCATCTCTGAACACGTCTGTGGATGATGCCCATTAACACCCCACGTGGGGCAGACGCTGCTGTGGGTGCCCTGCCCCTTCCGCTGAGCCTGGACCAGCCCCCAGGACCTCACTAGCCAAGTTGTGGCGGATGAGTTAGTATATTTTAAAAACTCGAGTGGGTGGACTTTCATAAAACAATTTAGGTACATAGGTGGGAGGATAGGTGAAAGCTCCCCCAATTTTTTACAGAAGGCACGAGGCAGCTAAAGGCAGGAGCACCACCCTTCGACTCACCTCAGTGGGTGCCAGTGGTGCAGGTGTGTGACTAAGGGGAAGAGGGAGCCTCCTGATAGGTTTTTTTTGGGGGGGGGGGTTAAAATACCTCAGCACACGGCTGAGGTTGAAGGACAAGGAGACTTCTTTGTCTTCGCTGTGGTTTATGGGTACAGCACAGACCTGGGCTTTGGCAAGCCAACTACTTCTACAGAATTTGCATTTCTATAATGACTCCTTTTTTCTTGCCTATTAATAAAGCCCTTTATGGAAAGAAGAGAAAGGGCAAAGCAAAGCAATTGGAAGACACAAGCAACAGCTGCCCCAGGCTGGCCAAGCAGAGTTTCTTGCCTTGGTCTTTCCAAGTTCCGCCTCACAGCAAAATGAAAAACTGCCTTGAAGTGAGGTCTGAAGGAGGTGCAGACATAGTGTTTACACTTTGCAATATTTCAGCTTGCTTTTATGTGATCCTTGGTTCTTATAAAGTCGTCACCCATTGGAAAGGCCTGTAACAAAATTTCCTTCTCCCTGAAGTCTGGTACCAACTGTAGAGCTTGCTCACTCCCTGCCCTCAGTCCCCCCATGACTTTGTTCCTGTAGTTGAGAAGTTTGGACTCAGTCATCTCTCAAACTTCTTGATTCTTTTAACATTTGATTATTCTGTGGCAGTCTTTTTACAATGCCTTAGCTGCTGTGCTTCAAAACAGAGGGCACGATAAATCCGAAGTCTTCTGTTAGTGCTTGCTAACTCTCTCTCCCTTGGGTCCTCCTCACAGGATGAATTTGAAACTTTTCTGTTTACCAATGTGCTTATTGCCTACACTTAGCCAGCTAAGCGCAACTATAAAATCAAAACGCTAGTATTAAAAGCAAAAAGAATTCTTTTCACTTAACATTTTCACAAAAATTTTAGCTATTAAGATTTAGCTATATAATTAAAATTTAAATAATCACTATAATGTAAATTAGGTTTCAGATTAAATCTCTGCTAAGCAGGAAAGGAGAATTTTGAAGGGGGAAATGAGGGATAGGGTGGGAAGAGAAGGAAGGGAAGGTAGCAGAAAAGAGAGGAACAGAGGGAGGGAGGGTTGTTTACCTTTAGATGATGTGGGGACAGATTTTTAAAGCCAGATTACTCAAACTCTGTTAAAATACTATCATTTGCTTTGTCTCTCTATATTCCGCATATGAGTGACACCATCTGGTATTTGTCTTTCTCCTTCTGGCTTATTTCACTCTGCCTCATCCTCTCCAGTTTACCTCAATAAAAAAAAAAAAAAGATTTAAAACTCTACCATTTGTATTTGAAAAATAAAATCCTGGAAGTCAACTTTTATCATTTTTATATGGTGCCTAATGTCGCCTAAATCCCCCAGACAATAAATCGGTTAAATTATCTTCGCTCCACACTTCTGTTGCTCAGCTCACTCCCAGCCCCCCAGCAGAGCACAGGGGACTCAGGCTGCTGACAGAGCAGGGCCACATCCTTGGCACCGGCTCATCCCGGACCCCCGCCCCCACTCGCCTCCGGGTGGTCAGCCCTTAGCCAAGAGTCAGATTCGGTTCTGCTCTGTAGATCCCACCCGGCGCCTGCACCACGCAGGCGCCACCTTCCTCCCTTGCTGTGGTGGAGTCAATGTTGCTAGAAGCCAATCTAGGTCTTTCCCAGCACTTCTGACCCTAAGGTAACAATAAGCATTGTTCTTAATGAAAGTTTTAAAGTTCACTGGGCAGAGAGTGTACCTAAGGGATTTAAAAGGTTTGTATGCAGAACAAAGCCAGGCTCTGGAACCCCCAGAGGCCAGAGTCTGTTAGGGGGACAGGATGTCCTGAGGGAACTCTGCAGTTTGGTGGACTCCACCCCTACTCCTGTTTTCTGAACTCTGCCCCCCTCTGTTCCCTTCCAGTGAACTAACAACCCCCAGCAATACCAAGGGGAGAACTGTGAGGACCCAAGGGCGGAGCTAAGTAGGCATTCTGGGACTTTGGGGGAGATGTA
>NW_004567119.1:7951746-7987884 GCF_000260355.1 Condylura cristata | reverse complement strand
GGCTCTCTGGGCCATGGGGTGCTCTCTGGACTGAGTGGCTGGTGGCTGGTCGCTTGGCTCTTGGTGAGCTTTCAGTGTGTTGAAGTTCCCAGTGAGCGGAGCTGGTAGGATGCTCTAGATAACTTGTATCTCTCTCTCTCTCTCTTTCCCTGGGTTGTACCTTTTCCTTTCCCCTTTGTAAATAAACCCATTGTTGATCCTTTCTGTGTGAGCCTGCAGTACAATGGAATTTTAAGCCCGCAGGTGAGGCCCCACAGACAGGCAGCCCAGGTCACACTGGGTTGTCCTGTAACCCTCAGAGGCCAGGTCCACAAGTGTAAACCGACTGTCTAGCTGTGCTTGCTTGGCTAGCTACAGGTAAACGTGCAAACTGAACGTGTTCCAATGTCTTATTTCTTTTAAGATTTTATTTGTAAGAACTGGGGTGTGGGCCAGAGGTGCAGCGGTGAGAGGATTCAGCAGAGACAGAGTGGGGAGCAGAACAGGCAGGTCCACTGAAACACACTACTGAGGGGAGACCGGAGCGGTCTGCCGCACCTTCTAAGCCCTGCTCACCCCATCTCTCATACTTCAGCTGTACTAGAAACTGCTGTGATGCTCACATGGTGGCGTTTGCTGGTTGGAAGGATAACTGAACCCTGGAATCGCTACACATGCCTACACCAGAAAAGGGTGAATTAATTAAAAGCTTAACTAATCCTCCTCACCCACTTCCATACTACAGGCCTGGCTTGGTGCCAAGCCCTGCAGGCCGACTCTCTGGGAAGTCACCTCCCAGGCTGCTGGGACACTGCTCGGGGGTCTTATACAGTGGCCAGATTATCATTTACTCCAAGGAAGTAAAAATAGGTTATTTGAGAGGTATCGGATGCTTACTGAGCTGCTATCATTTTCTTGACTTTATGGGCACCATGAGGTTCTCATCTTTGCGAAACCTCACTGGTCACCACCACAATTGCTAAAGCAAGAAGGGGCGGGTCCTCTCCCCAAAGCAGCATTTCCCCCAAATTTTTGAATTGCCCCTTTTTGCAGTTCTTAAAGTTTTCCTTGAACCCGGGGCCTGGCGGCGGGGCTTCCGGGGCGGCTTGGCTTTTTTTTCCCTTCCCCGGCGGAGGCCCGGTTGTTGGGACCGGGCGGCGGGTTCCCGCCTTGGCCGGAGGTTGGGCTTGGGGGCAGCCCCTTGCTAGGGCGTCTGGTGGGGAAGGGTCCAATGAGTCACTTAGAACAGGAAATGGACCAATCAGGCGGGTAGCGACTGGGAGGGGGGAGCCCGACAGCCGATTTAAGGCGGGAGCCATCTTGGCGGCCCAGACGCCTCGCGCTGGGTTCTGGCTTCTGAGGGAGAAAGCTGCAGCCTCCAGCAACCGCCCTCAGAAGAGCTGCGCAGCGGCGGGGGGCACCTGCCTCCCGCCCTGCCCCCTGCCTCCCGCCCTGCCTCTGGCATTGCCTGAAAGGAGCACTAAGGGCCGGCGGCCTGGTGGCTCAGGACCTGCAGGTGGGGTGTGGCCCCCAACTCACAGAAAGCTTCCAACAGGGGTGCTTCTGACCTTGCTGCCGCCTCGTGACTGGGCGACAGGCACGACCGGTCAGTGCTGCCCACACTGTAGACAGGTGACCGGCACTGAGTCTGGGTCACCTCAGAGGACTGTTCCCAGGCAGCTGCCGCCGCCGCTGCTGCTGTCTGGTCCAGCGTCTGGCGCTGCTCATCCCGACCTGACCCTCAGCCTGGGGCTGGGGCTGGGGCTGGGGCTGCTGCCGCCTCATCTCAAACGCCCCCACCTGAGAACCCTCCAGCTGCTGGGAGTTGGCGCCTCGGCTGCTTCCTGCCAGCTGCCACATGCCCCAGGCCCTGGTTGGCAGGACGGCGCCATCTTGGATGAGCGGCCCTGTGCTTGGGACGGCTGGGCGCAGTGGACAGGACCCCAGTGAGAGAGCCAGCCACCCGTGGCCTGGGAACCTCGTTGTTTCCCCCAGTTTGTAAGTAAATCCCATTATAGTTGTTGTTACCCTGAGCCTGAGTGGTTTTGCAGCTGTGCGTGCTGGTGGTCTTGCAGCAGTGCTCTTGGGCACTGTCTGGAATGGCTAAAGGCCCCTTGTAGTCCTATTTTAATTGGCAACCATGG
Organism: Condylura cristata; assembly: GCF_000260355.1. Taxonomy (NCBI): domain Eukaryota; kingdom Metazoa; phylum Chordata; class Mammalia; order Eulipotyphla; family Talpidae; genus Condylura; species Condylura cristata. The sequence goes on along the minus strand of NW_004567119.1, from coordinate 7,985,761 downwards.
AGAGACCACACCATGGCTGGCCAGCTCATGTGCCCTTTCCTTGACCGTAGAGCAATTGCAAGACACCTGGCTCCTTAATTTGAGGGAGAAAAAATTGAAACTGGTCACAGCCATCGGCTTGGTGCTCAGCCTCCTCTCTGTCCCCCGCTCCTCCTGCTTTTCCAACGTCATGGGTTCTCGGTTGACAAGTATACAATCTGGTTCCAACAAACTAATGTTTATTTTGCTGGAGATTATGTCAATGCAGAGCTGGCCACGTGTATATGGATTTGGGATTTATTTACGTTTATGGGTGTGCTCTTGGTTCTGTTGGTGTGCATGTTCTTTGGATTAAAAGGAGGCAAAAATTCCAGTGAAAAACTGCAGATGCAGATACAGAATCTGTAAGAGCTGATACAGGTTGCCCTCCAGAAATCAAATTTGGGGAAAGGAGACGCCCGTTTGAAAGGAAGTGAAAATTCTACTGAAAAGCTCTGAGGGCAGGTGCAGAAGCTAGAAGCCCATTTGATGGCACACAAAGAAGGGGCAGCCCCCCCCCCCCGAGTGGTCACAGAGGCAGACAGAGGGCCACCGCTGGCAGCAGCCTTGAACCCGCAGATGCAGCATCCCGTCCATGCGGCCAGGGCCCCCCTGAGGAGGCCTGGAGGCCTGCAAGCCTCCCTGCCCGCCAGCAATAATACTGGAATGACTTCTTACAGCAGAAGGTACCCAGTATGGTCAAGGGATGCTCTGGGGAAGGACTGTTGCCGCTTAGTCACTTCCCAATGGGGAGTCTAAATGGATGTGTCACCCTGCTGGGGTTACTGATCGCATAGCCCCTGTGCCTCTGTGGATGTCACAAATTGGGGGGAAAGCTGTCCTTTCATGCTGGCAGAGCCCCCCCAAAGATGACAGGATTGTTTGCATCTGGTTTTGCTTTCTACCAACCTAGCTGAGCAGACGCACAGTCACTGGTGACCATGTGCTTACCTGTGACAAAAGGAGAGTGGTTTCGGGAAAGGTTAGGGAAGAAGCCATGATAGAGACAACCCAGATGAAAGAAGCTGTCCCTTTAGTAGACCCTTGCCAGGCCCCAGTAGTGGAGGTATGTGAATGCTGGAACACACTAATGGTGTGCTCATTAGCAGGGCTAACACAGGAGATTCCAAACAGAAAAGTTTTGGTAGGGTTATGGAGATCCATCAAAGGGCCAAAGAAGATCCTTCGGAATTTTTAGAAAGAATAATACAGGTGTGTACCACATATACAAATACAGACCCTTGAGCTCCAGAGAATGCTAGAATGGTTAACATGGTGACCTGTCACTGTACTCCGATATGAGGAGGAAGGTGAATAGGGTTGAATGCAGAAAGGACTCCTTCCTAATTAGTGGACATAACCTGTAGGGTCTAGAATTACTTGCAAGAAGGGGAGGAAGACTTAGACCTGGAATGGCATTTGTGGAAAGGGGAGACAGGACTGGATTCAGAAAAGAGAGGGGAGGGGGTCCCTCCCTTGGGGTGCAACGGATTAAAGCGCATCGCTATGAAGCTATCTGCAGCCACTGCTGCATGAGTAAGTTCAATCCCCGGCCAGGGAGCTGACCCACAGGGCGCAGCAGACCTCTCCTGGCCCGCCCACTGCTCCCCTTTGGCAGTGTTCTTCCTTGATCTGCCTGTTCTGCTCCCCACTCTGTCTCTGGTGAGTCCTCTCACCCCACACACCTCTGGCCTGTACCCTAGTTCTGTATGCATAAAGAAATTTTCAAAAAGAAGAAAAAGAAAGGGAGGAGCAGTAAGGGACCCTCTAAGCCCCAAGCCATGTGCCACATACAGGAAGCTGCTGGGAGTCAGGTGTCCTTAGCACCCCGTCACCCTGTTTCTAAACATCTTTGAAGTGATAGCACAAAGAATACAATCCTATCTCTCCATAAAAGGAGTAAAAAGGAAACTTTCCAGTTTGCCATCTAGTAAATTTCTGAAAAATATGTTGATTCTAAAAACGAAACCATACCACCTGTGCAAAATAAGGAATGGAAAAGTTTTCCTAATGCTTGGCTGCCTAGAAACCAGGAGGAAGTGTCTATTCTCATCAAAGGGATAATGGAGGGAGCACGGCTTTCATTGACCTAAGAGCGTTTACAATAAATGTGCATCAAGGTAAAATTATCAGCAAATATATTGAAAGTGCATTCATTGAAATGGCAACCGCGTGTGAAGTTCAATGGCAACACGAAATCTTTCCTTGACCCTCCCCCCTCTGCAATCATCTCATTTCTCCACTTGACTCGAGCAAATTAGCATGGTTTTTACACAAACTAAATAGGCTCTGAAAGTCTTCCTGCTGCCTCTGTCCATCCAGATGTGGGCGGCAGAGGTGTAGGGAAGAGAGGGTTGTTGGAGCCGTTGCTTGATGAGATATAAATTGGTGCTCTGGCTTCCTGCTGCCTCAGCACGCTGGACTGACTTCCACAGGCCTCTCATCATCCATGCTCTTCAGGCCTTTCTCTCCACAAGACTAAATTTGTTCAGGGTAAGGCGTCTTTCATTCCCAGCACCTTTCAAAATACCAGCGATTCGGTAAAAGTGTGTTCAGCGAGTGGTTCAAATATTGCTTATTAGCTAATATAACACTTCCAGGAATCTTAGTGAAGAAAAGCAGCACGGAAAGGGAAAGGCGAGGTTTTGTTTCTCACTCCAGCCATAGAGGCAGCAGCTGAACCACCTCGATCATTGTTACTTTCAGAACACACTTCTGAGCCACATTCATCTCTGTTGCTGGGCTGTTTTGAATGACCTCCCACTCTCTCTGCTGAATTCCCACCTATCTGGAGCAGCAAGTCTGGTGTCTCATTCCCACGCTATCCTCCTCCTCCATCCCAGATATTTAGCTGGTTTCTGGTATCAGGTTCTGCCAAAACCCATGTAACTGCCTGTCGGGTTCTGGGTGACTGCATTTAAATCTTAGCAGTCTGCTACAGTAGCTACTACTATACACCCCTAAAGCTGAACCAGTCATCTGTTTCTTATTTCCCTAGATACACTGGCACCACATAGTATAGCATAGGTGACTTATTGTATCTCCAATTCCCTCAAGGAATGTTTAACTTCTATCTAAAATATTAGTAAAAGGCTACATTTTATGTGATTGCTACAAAAACATGATCACTGAAACTAGAAATGACATTCTCAAAATGTCATCTTCAAATAATGTGTTCATCAGTATTATAAATTAATTGTAACAATTATTAGTTTTTGAATGTTGTAAACAAAACAGTTGAGAAAAACAAGATCACTTTCCCCATCTTAGAGAGATAGCAGATATGACATTCCACATAGCAAACTCCCCATTTACCGCCATCCAAAACTGATGTGAAGTTGCACTCAACAGAGGGAAAGAACAAATGTTTTCTGAGAACCTAAAATGGGTTAGACACTGTTAGCAACTCAGATAATAGTTACAGCAGCAAGGGGCATAGTATTGGTCTCATTTTACAGATGAGAATAACAAGACACAGATTTTGTTCCCAAGATCACATCATTAGGAAGGATTAAACCCCAATTGTTCAAAGTGCAATCAAGTCTATCCAACTCCAAAGTTAATGTATGCTGACATCTTTATAAGAAAACCAAAAAGCACAAAATCCAAAAGAAATGAAAACACAAACAACAAAAAGCCAAGTTAGGGCCCTCCCTAGTGACACAGGGGGTTAAAGCGCAGCACTATGAAGCTGTCCGCAGCCACTCTAGCACGAGTTCCATCCTGGGCCAGGGAGCCACCCACAGGGCGCAGCAGACCTCTCCTGTCACCCCGCTGCTCCCCTCAGCAGTGATTTCAGTCCATCTCCCTGTTCTGCTTCCCACTCTTATCTCTTGTGAATCCTTTCATCACCACCCCGGCCCCAGCACCTCTGGCCTGTACCCCAGTTCTTGTATGCATAAATAAAATTTTTAAGAAGGCAAGCTAGGAAAAACTAGAGTATGAGAAGGAAAAGATTCAATATGTGTGTATGTGTATGTGTGTGTGTGTATGTGCGCGTGGATAAGTGTATTGCATTTTAACCCAATTCTTAGCCCTACACTGTCAGTCAAGTCAAAGAGAAATCACAGGGGTAACTGCTCTCATTTACCTGATAAAAAGAGAACTATTAATTTTTCTCAAGAAGGAGAAACGGCTCAGGAGTTCTAAGAGGAAGGTCTTATGTAAGGTCACACACAGACCCTCCCACCACACGATCCATTTTCTCGGTAACCGTGTTTGAAAGACTGCAGAGATGTCACTCACACAGCTGTTTCTCACACGGACCCCTTTCTGAGCCAGGTACAGGTGACACAAAATAGTGTGCTGCCAGCATAATCGAGGAAAAAGAACGAGACGATGCCACCAGGCAAATATCAGTCTCCGTAAATCACTCTTGTGAGTGTCCCCCTGGCTCCCCACATCCATAAACAAAACCCTGTTTTGATCGGCAAGGGAAAAAGGAGCCTGCTGCCTGAGTCAGAGCTCATGGTCATCCGGGAGGTCTTTGAACCCATTTGTCAGTCAACAAATACTTACCAGGAGGTCACCTACACCCAGGTCTAATAAGCCAGGGACACGTGGTCTCGTCACATCTGATGCTCTCTGGTGAAATTTGCACTCTGCTAGAGGAAACAAATTACCCAGACACAAAAATACTAGCATTCAAGTTGCAACGTGGGTTACAAAGTCATTACAGAGAGCCACGGGCGTGGTGACAGCCCAGAGCAGAAGCAGGTCGAGAAAGGTGTCCCTGCAAAGGTGGCTGCAGGCCTGAGATCCCACCGGCTGTTGTTCAGCACGTAATTAGACACCTACGTACGTGGCTCCATGAAGCATCCTGAGAACACAGCCTCACCAGGGACCGCAAGGCACAGAAAACAGCCCAACACACACGTCTTGGAAGAAACTGAAATTCAATTAGAAAAGATGTGTCCACATGAGAAGTTAATAATACGAGGACGCTTAGAGAAGCAGCAAAGTAGCACTAGTAAGTGATAATGAGTCAAGGAATCGATAAACCGTGAAGAGCTGGATTAACCCAGAGAGTCCTCGGGACATAGTGTGAAAAGGAATTAGATAACGATAGTTCTAAAACACATAATAAGAAATAAATTTTATGCCATAGTTCAATACAAATAGAGCCAAATTGAAACATACCGATTATTATCACACCAAACCTCTGGTTTCATGAAACAGAACTTACTCTCACATCTCAGTGCACACGGAATGTTTCTATTCAGTTTCATTTCAAATTTGTTTTTCTAGGGGGGCTGGTCATGAGCCCCCCTAAATTAACTTCATTACCCACTAGTGTATCCTAACCTCACATCTGAAATTTCTATTAACAGATTTCTCCACAAAGCAAAGGCCCATCACAAAGCTAAAGGGAAACAAAAAGCCATTTCTTGCTGCCTGCAAAGGTGGCCCACCTGGCACAACCTCTAGCTAACACCTTCTGCCACCCCCAGCCTCTCCTCATCTCCACTCACTAGCCTTTGGCCTCACTGCACCCCTACAATATAGCCCTCTCCCTTGCTATCAGATTGCGCGACAGGCGCTCTGGAGAGTGTGCAGCATACATTTCTTTGACCCATCGTTTCTACCAATAACACTTTGGGTGACATCATAGTCTTGAGGTACTTGCTGTCTTTACATATCAGATTCTCTTGGATGGGAGAAAGACGTTTCAGGACGCCAAGTCCACACGGGTCAGAGCTGAATGACAGGCCTGTGCAGAACCGCCAAAGTCATGCACAGAGGGAGTCTCAATAACACTAAAAACAGAAGTCCCCAACTCCGGGTGGGTTTGGCCTCCGTTTCCTGACCACATGACCTCTGATGACACGTGCAGCCACAGGTGCCAGGAAACACCGCCTAGTAATACAAATAGGAAACTGACCGCTTTGATGTTGACCTGTGTGCTTCTTGCTAAAGGCCCTGATCTCTATAAAGCCAAGCTAAGGTGTCTCCCCGGTGGTGCAAGGGGTTAAGTCACAGCCTATGAAGCTGTTGGCAGCCACTGCAGCTGACCCACAGGGCACAGCAGACCTCTCCGATTTCACTCACTGCTCCCCTCAGCAGTGGATTTTAGTCGGTCTGCCTATTCTACTCCCCACTCTGTCTCTGGTGAATGCTCTGATTCTCCTCTCCCTCTACCCCCTTGAAACACATACCTCTGGCTTACACACAGCTCTTGTATGCATAAATAAAATAAAACTTAAACAAAATTAAAATAAAATAAAAACAAGCTAAGGCTTTAATTAGGGAACCTCTTTCTACAGGGTCTGCCTGGAGCTCTGGTTCTTCACTTACAATAAACCCTAGTGCTCTGTGTCGAGTCATTGCAATGTTCCTGAGTGAAAGTCTTAGGCCACAGTAGTTTTCCAATAAGAACATGACCGGATCAAAATCCCAGGTTAGGCATACATTCTAGTCCAGAGGCTACACAAAAGCAGAAGAAATTTATCCATTAACCCAGGATGTTTTGGTACAGGATTAGTTTTACACCTGTCCTTATGTAACTGATCAGGCTGCAGCTACCAGAACTAGAAGAATATGCCAGACGTAGGATGCTACCCATTTTCCACAAATTCCATGATCTCTCATCAATACCACTAGTGGATACACTTTTCCTCTAAAAAGAGAGCTATTCTTGGGCCATGATGCTCTGGAAACTTTATTCTCATGAAATACAGACAATGAAACCCTCAAAAATCAGACCCATAGATTTGATCTCAGAACCTAAGCAGTATAGTGCCGTCACCACCAAGTTCAAAAATATTCTGCAAGAATCTGAAAAGAAAAAAACACTTTGCCAGAGAAGATATACAGGTGACCAACAGACATAAGAATACACACTCATCATTTCCTCATCCTAGAAAAATGTAAATCAAAAAATAATGACATATCGTCCCACACCATGAGAACAGCAATTACCCAAAAGACAAGAAATAACAAGTGTCGGAGAGGTCGTGGAGAGAAGGCAGCCCTGCGCACTTTGGTGAGGATGTAAGTTGGGGCTGCAACCAGAGAGAGCAGTATGCAGCATCCTCCTGAAATTAAAATTAAATTCTCCTTGATCCAGTTATCCCACCTCTGAATAGTTAGTTGCCTGCAAGATACAAAAAATACTAATTTGAGAAGATACATGCACTTCCTTGTCTTTAACAGTATTGCTTACAGCAGCTAAGCACTAGAAACAACGTAAATGCCCATGGTTGATGCATGAGTCGAGATATGGTATATACACACACCGAGATACCATTCAGCTCTTTAAAAAAAGGGCGGGAGAGGGGGATGATGAAATGAAATCCTGCTTGGATGAACCTGTAGGGAATTATGCTCAGTGAAATAAGCCAGACAGAAAAGTCAAACACTATGAATTCATGGATCTCTCATAGACAGAGAAAACAAAGAGATGAACTAAGTAAAACAAAATAAACTTTTAACTATAAGACTAATTAGCCGGGGGAAGTTTGGGGAGGGATAAATCAGGGAATAGCGGGAAGGGGTGTGGTGAAGGGTCGATCTGGTCTTGAAGTGGTGAGATTTACGTAGTCACATACACAGTGACCTCACCATAAGCACCTAGAACTTTCATCAGATATAGTGTTATTACTTCAATAAACTGACTGCCCACAGTTCCCAGTTTCTCTAAGGAAAAGACACTTGTTTAAAAAAAATATTGGTGCAACACAAAATGATCTTCAGTCTGAATCAAGAAGAAAACAGGTGAGAAATGTATCCACAGCTTTTATGGATATAAAGGATGAAAAAGCATTTATTGACTAGGTTTCAAATATTGATCACAATTGATAGGTACCTGTTTTTCATTTTACCTCATTGACAGGCCTCCTTTAAAAATCTGAAAGAGGCCCTCCCTGGTGGCTAAGTGGGTTAAAGCACAGCACTAAGAAGCTAAAGCCACTTCAGCATGAGTTCGATCACAATCCGGAGGTGACCACATGGCGCGGCAGACCTCTCCTGACCTGACCACTGCTCCCTTCAGTAGTGTTCTTCGTCAGTTGGCCTGTTCTGCTCCCCACTCTGTCTCTGGTGCTTCCTCTCACTGCCCTTGCACCTCTGGCTTGCACCCCAGGTCTGCATGCATAAATAAATATATCTTCAAAATAAAATCTGAAAGAATGGCCATCGACCTCCACTGGTGGACATAGGGATATTCATAACCCAGGAGTGAGAAGTGAGAGAGAAGCTGCAGAATTCCTCAGCTGACACACTGTCTCTGTGGCCCTGGCCCCAACCCCCAGAGTTAACACCACTGAGGAAATTAGATTTGCTGTGAGGTGGGGTTATTTGGGGAGGGGGCATGTTCCAATCTGAGGAGTACCGTTGCTAAAAAAAAAAAATTACTGCTCTAAAGCTCAACTAAAAAGGCCCTGGTGGTCACTTCTGGCTTAGCTTGGCCCCACCTGTTTCAAGGCCACAGCGTCCCCACAGTTAGCTTTCTCCTCAAAATGAACCCTCAAAGAGGCCCCAATTTTCTGACCGAGGCTCGGTTAGCAGGATAAAAGAGGGTCTCCCGGCAACCCGAGCAGGAAGATATCTGTGGTTTTGGTTCTACAAGATTTGTTCCTAGATTTGAATCAGATCTGACTCTCCTTTGCCTAGGACCTGTCACAGAGAGGTGAGCTAGGTGGCTTCTGGAATGTGGCATCTAGGCAGCCTAGAGCCACTGAGCAGAGCGTTAGGCGTCTGGGAGGGAAGGAAGCGGGGGTTGGGGGGGGTTTTTGGGGGGGGGGGGTTGGGTTCCTTCCTTGGCCGGGTTGGGCCTTGGGGGGGGCCTTTGCTGCGCTGGTAGCTTTTGTGGAAAGGCTGGGGAATCTCGGGGTTCTCAGAGGGGTAACCTGTAAATTTACATCAGACAAGGTTAGGTTCTTGGGGAGCCCTCCACGGGGAGTTGAGCACCCAGCACTGCGCTTTCAGGGTGGGGTTCACTGCAGGAACAAGACCTCCTTGACCCCCAGCAGAGGGCTCGGCTAGGGGCCGCCTCCCGGGGTGCAGTCTGTGACCTGGCTGCCTTGGAGGCACAAAGTGGGCGAAGGCACTTCCGGGGCATCGCCCCTCGACTTGGGGGAGAAGGCGAGGAAGCTGGGAAGGCAGTTAGCCAGGGAGGCACTGCGCGAGACTGCGCCCCCCACCACCACCACTGCGCACCCCGTCTCCCCTAGGAGGTGATCCCAGCGCAGGCGGGGTCGTGGGGGGTAGTAAAGATGGGGTGGGGATCGCGCGAGGCCTGAAGTCCCCCCCCCCTCACCCAGAAGGCTGGGGCGCCCACGTGGCACCTGCCTCGAGGCCCAGGGGCACCAGCCTGTGGCTCTCGAGGCACGGGCTGCCCCCCCGCGTCTCTGCGGGAGACCGCGGCCGCGCTGCGCCTCCCCATTGCAATTTTGACCGGTGTGTCCCCAGCCGGCAGCCTAGGGCCAAGGCTGGGAGGGAAGAGCGATCGAAAGAGAAAGAAGGGGTGGGGTGGGGGAGGGGACCAGGCGCCAGGCGGCGGTGTCATTTCCACCAACTGGGCTCCTTCCTGACCCAGCCGCTCATCTGTCACCGCTGTCTCATTCCTGTTATTTACATCTGTCTTTAGCATTCTAATTACTCGCTTTATTACTTTAGCCTGGAGGAATCCTGTAAAAAACAACGGAGATGAGGATCCTACCACACAATAAAACTGCCCAAAATCCCCACTGCACATTATACCCAGCACTTGAGAATATTTGTGCTGTTATATGACCTCAATATGTCCTTAGATTGATCTTATTACATCTTTCTTTTTCCCTTCTCTTTCTCCGTGTGTGTAATGAACTCTTTTAAGGTGTGGCGAACGAGAAAAAGCTGTTCAACAAATGAGGAAAATGAGATTATTTTTTTCAGCGGGATTTGGGGTGGGGGCCGTTTAAGGCTTCAGAGAATATTTAGAGGTTTGTGGACACACACTAGAGCAGGCCTACGTCCAAACTCTTGCTCTTTTTTTTTTTTCTCTAATCTGATAAAGTAGATTTCCACATGTGCTTCTGGGACGGAAAGAATCTTGGAAATTTAGAGGCGAGAATAAAATGCCTAATGTCTTTCATTCTATTGCATGGATCATAGTCCCAGGAAGGTCTGGGGTGGGAGTGAATTCACAGTAGGAAGACAAGTGGTACTCAAAAAGCATGGTGTTTTGGTGGCGATGGTTGTTGTTGTTTTTCCCCCATAAAATTCAGAAGTGGGAGGGGGAGGGTGTGTGCAGTCTCTTGGTGAATCTGATGGCAAGGTTCCCAAATACTCTCCAGACTTGAATGAAAGGAGGCTGAGACAACCCACCAGAAAATCTGGGCTGCATGCAGCTTCCAAACTGTTATTTATTCCTGCTACTGGAATTATTGTTGCACTCAGTTGCAATTTTCTGGCTGTGCTAATGGTTTTCTTTATTGTGTTACACTAACATAATCTCCTCCAGAAAGAAAATGACAAAATATATGGATTTTTAGATAAATAACTGAGGTAATTTATTGGCCTTTATGCTCTTCTGATGGGGTGGTTGATAGATAATGTAATAATATGTACATAATTAAGCGGGCTGACTGTACCTCGGTCAAAATAGGATCAAGGGCGGTGTGTGTGTGTCTGTCTTCAGGCCTACAGTTTTCTCAATAGATATTTACCTCTGCCCTGTGGAACAGAAGACACAGACCTCAGGAAGTAAACAAATAGGCACTTAATAGGCATGGCAATATAAGGGGAGTGGGGAGAAGACTGTTTAATTCTCTCCTAGGGGTCTTTAGATAAGGGACCCATTTTCTGTATTCCTCATCTCTTCGAGTACATTTCACTGACCCATGATACATCAGAATGAGAAGAGGAGGATGTCCTGGCAATAAAAATCGGTTTTTCCAGAGAAATGAATAACTTAACCCCAGAGCAGGGATAGGCATTCAAAAACACCTTCCTGGGATGCAGAGACCTGCTGTCCAGGAAGCGCAAAGACTTCTGGGAAATCACTGAGCATGAACTTGGTCACCAAATGTCCCCTTGCCCTGGCTTCTGGAGGTTGCCCGTTCGAGGCATGGTGCACTTGCTCTTCCAAACTCATCTAAATTACATCAATAACAGAGCGCACTCTTTAATGAGCTCTCAACTTTAAAGACTTGAAGGATATTAACAAGCCGCTTGACAAATGGTGCTTAGAAGCACATTAAAGACGCTGCTAATGGAGCGCATAATGACGGCTAATTTTCGATCAGATATAAATTAGAGCCCCAACAGTTATTTGCCTTAAGGACTTTATGTAAATGATTCTGTTCTGTATAAACTGAAAAGCGAAGAGAACCCTGCCATTTTGGCAATCCTTGTGGATATGATTAATAGATCCGCAGCAGAACCGGGCAGAGACAACTGATGGCATTTCCATCTAAAAGTCAGCGTGTTTAGGTGGTAAATAGGATCTCTCCTAGCGTCGACGTGTGTTGCTTCTTCATCCAGAAAGAGCTACATGGGCAGAGAGGTTCACCAAGGGAGAGCATCAGCCCAGCTCCCAGCAGTTGCCAGAACAGTGGCTAGTCAGCCCTCCAGGTGGATCCAAACCCACATTCTCTGCTTCCTCAACACACAGCCCCACACCACTCTGTCACACAAAACTTTATTGGCATCTAAGCTCCAGCTATCACTTTCCAGACTCCTCTCTTTGAGATATCGCTGAAGATCGCCTTCCTAGTTCTGCACAGAAGTCAAGAGTCAGTGAGTGTGCTGTGGAGGAGAAGGGAGTGAGATGAGGAAGGAGACTGATGAGGAGAGGGAGGTAATAGTGATGAGATGGGAGAGAAGAGCGTGAAAACCCAGAGTTCAGAAAGGAAAGGCTGGGGGAACTTGAATACTTACCCAGCCTAAAGTGGAGGAGACATCCACTTCTGTGCATACAATTATGAGCATCACTCCAAGTCATCAGAATGTAGGTTTGACTCTGGATTTCCAACCTACTCCTGCTCTAGTAGCCAAAGAAGCCCAGAAGAAACATGACCTGAGATGGGGTCACCTGTGTCCCCTCTTCACCCCCACCTGGCATCAGCAGCACCACGCTGCTCAGAGCTGAGTCTGGCTGCAGTCTCCCAGCTAGCTGGCATCCTTCCTGAAAGAAGCACAGTGTTGGGGAGGGGAGGAGGAGGGCAGGGTAGGGTTTACAAACCTGGGAAACGACCCAACTTGGGCTTGGCTGTGGCTTTTTACAGACAGAAACTCAGCCTTCCAGCTGCAGGAAAGTCAAACATGACCGCTTTTCGGAGCAGATTTATCTGCCTTACTAGTGACACCAGTTTCTGTTTTCCTCATCCAAGGCATTTGAGAAATGAGGCTAGAGGGGGGCAGAGAGTGGAGGATAAGGAAGGATGAGGTTTGCACATCAAAGATTTTGTCTGGACCAATCACCTCATTTCATCTTGCAATGACTGATACCTTATGACCAGGCGTTAGGTGGTGGAAAGTAAGGATGTTCTTCCATCGCTACTGAGTTACAAAGTGGCTTTAAATTGGGCTACAATAAATCCGATTGTCTCCTGTTAGATTTGCCCACTGCGTCCGCTTACCCTCCTTGGGATGCCAGGTCCCTTCTAGTGCTAAAGAACACGCAGGAAGCAACTGAACTTTTCTTGCACCCACCAGATCAGGACTCTGCAGCAAGTGAGCCCCGTACACTGTCAGCTCACAGTGTAGCTGACAGCAAACCCGTGCACCTTTCTGGTTCCACCATCTCTTTTATACTCTGTTCTGATGCCAAAGTTAGGTGGTAAAAACTACTTCTGAAAAGTAAAACTTAGAGTTAACAACAAGATTAATCACGAAACTGCAGTATTCTGGTCTCTTCTGGTTTTAAGGGAAAATGCAGCTGAAATTCCCAAATTGAGGAGTGGGGGTTACCACATTTCAGCAAGAGAGCCCCACCTGCTTAAGCTTCAGTTCTAACTCCCCTCCCGCCCTGCCCCTTCCCAGAGGACAGTTCAAGTCACCATAAGGGAATTCTGGGATTTTCTTTACACTAATTACCAGTTACCTAGGTGCTTTGGCTTCTCTCCTTGGTGCAAATGGAGAATCCCTGGCCTAAGAGGCTCGGCTGGTCCCCAGCCCTCCCTTTCTAGAAGGTAGTCCCTTTATTTTATTATCGCTCCCTTTTCTCTTCTCTATGGTCTAAGGTAAGGAGCCTCACAGGCGGTCATCTGGCATCTCTCCTCTCCCTGGGGAAAGGTGGAGATCGCTCTTCTATTAACCACCTTCTCCCTCTCAGCTCAGACCCACTCCATCTTCTTGTTCACCTCTTATACTCTGAGTGAATGGGGGGAAAGGGGAAGTAAGTCTTACAGAAAAGGAAAGCAGCATGAGAAAAAAATCGATGGAGTGATTTAGGAAATGGAAGAAACAGCCCCTCTGACAAAGTTGTAATTAACAGCTCACAGGGCTGCAAAGTGAAAAGTTGATGAAGGAAGTGCAAGTTGCCAACAGTCTTACCTGACCCATTAAGCCCATTTCAGGGAAGTTAGAGATTAATGTAAGGAGGTGAGCCCCAAGTTCCTCAAAAAACAAAACTACTACTTTCTCCGAAGGAATCAGAAAGCCTAGCTGGGGAGTCCTTGTTCTCACCAACACCATGCCTCCTGCCCTGCTCTTACCCCCAAAGACCAAAAGCTCTGGAGGTGGGATAAAGAAGTGTCTTCATAAGAAGTGCCTGCATGATGGCACCTCCAGGTGCAACTGGAGGTGAGCAAGCTCCAGAGTTGTTTGTTAGAATGTGCAAGTTCCTACCAAAACAGACTAGCAGTGAGGCTGCTCTTTCCAGAAGGCAGTATGAATTCCCGAGAGCCCAGAACCTTAAGTATTGAGCCCTAATTCCCAAAGAACCTTGGGTGTATTTCTGCCCAGCAAGCAGCTGAGCCCAGATTCAGGACCAGCCCCCCCTCCCCCCCCCCGTGTGTTCTGGGGAGGTACAGAGGCTTCACCCACTGAGCCTGAGGTATGTAGCCAAAAACCTGACCGCTTCGGCTCAGATTAAAGGACACCTGTGGTAAAATGTCAAAGCCTGAGGGGTCCACCAAGAAGGATAGATTTGGAAGTGAATCTCCAGCACCTTCCCAGGGGGATCGAGTGCCTTACTGCCTTACGCAGCCTGAGGAGGAGAGGCTTTGAGTGAGTTTGGAAAGTTTCACCAGGGACTCTGCTCCAGGGACAGCTCAGAATGTATGAGGCAGAGGAGGGGCGAAGGGGTTTGAGGAGTGATCCCTACCTTTGTTCAGGTCTGTGGCTTCAGGCCAAGGCTCTCAAGGGATTTGTCTCAGTCAGTCCTTGGCTCACCTGTAAATCACAGATTGGCTTTGGCTGCACACAAGAGTGCTGGGCCTTCCTGGCCATCTTCACCAGGTGGTCCAAGACCTCACCTCAACCCGCCCCACTGCATCCCGCAGGCAAGGAATAGAAGCCCTCTTCAGGTTTATGGCCAGGAAAGCAAGAGGCAGAGAGATTGGAACAGAGAAGGTCACTCTTCTGGGCGGAGTCAGGGCCTTCTGGGAAGTCTTGTCCTCTCTGTCTGGGCAGGGCTTCTGTTCCATTTGGAGCAAGGGCAGCTGTTTTATTCCAAAGGGATTCCCAGTCCTCCTCCCTCCCTTCTCCACTGCCACACACTCCAGGCCACTAACTCCCCACACCAAGACCTACTCAAAGTCGGGAAACCTGTGAGCTTGCACCCAGCGCAGAGAAGTAAAAGCCTGGCCAAAACCTCGGTGGCCCACTGGAAAAGCCAGACCATTAACCCTTCATCCTCCCAGCAGCCCGGTGTACCAACTCACACCCTCACCCCACCCCAGAGCACTTCCCCGCCAGGCTCAAAGCTCTTACAAACCCACCAGCAACGTGTGTTTTTAAATAAAATCCCATTGATTTAGCACTTTGCCATATCTTCCAGAGGCCAGGTGGTTTCCTTCAAAAACATTGGCTACATCGTTATCATTTTCTTGTGGTCTCCAATTATTTGGAAGAAAAAAAAAAAACTAGAGGCTACAAGAAGACTCCTCAGAGAATCCTCTCTCCCTCAACTCCTCCCCCACACCTCCCCCACTGGCACTTAAAACTTTGCACTTCCCGGGTTCAGAAAAAGAGAAGGTCGCGGAGAAAAGGGAGGAGGGAGTGCCGCTCTTCAGAAAAATTAGGGCCAAGTCTGAAGACCCCTCACTCAGATACTATGGGCTGGTCCAGCGAAGGGGGCGCTGGCTTCAGTGAGCGACAGTGAAGGGGGTGGGGGAGGGCGCCGCTTTCCCCCAGGGACAGCTGGAGTAATGGCTGCAGACCCAGACGGGGGTGGGGGCGCGGGGGGGGGCAGTAATTACTAGCCCCGCTCACCCTCCCACCTACTTGAGAGCTAACACGTCCTTTCGGCGGCGGGTCCAGCTGCGCTTGGCTTGATGCGCGGCCTCGGGGCATCCCGGAGCCTGAATGGGGGGCGGAGTGCATGCTTGAGACTTTAAATCGAGGTTCCTAGAAGGCCTTGGAACTAGAATGTCCCCAACGCCCCATCCTTGAGGGGCTGCAGAGCAACGGATGGTGAGCGGAGACTGCTCCCAGCCCGGCACCCCCACCCCACCCCTGAGCCCGCGTTGGAGACCAGGCAGAAAGGGGAGTGGGGGCGATACAGCTGTGGCGGCGTGATCCATCTGATCTGTCTGCATGGGACTGAAACCTTCCCAGGCGGGTTGAAGGGAAAGCGAGGCCAGGTCCCAGCCCGCTGCACCAGCTCCATTCCTGGTCCACAAAAGCGCAAAGCCTCAGGACCCGCAGCAGTTCCCCAGGGCCCCAGACCCCGGAGTTAAGTGCACGCCCAGGGGATCGCGCTGGGGAGGGCGGAGAGCAGGGGAGCCGGGTAAGGGCTCGGTTCTTCACCTCCTCCCGCCGCTTCCCTCCCGCAGGCTGGAAGCCTCACGTAGTCTGGGATTTTTTTCAGAATAATTGATGGGTCCAGTTCTCCAGAGCTTTCCCGGGGAGAGCGCGGCAGACCGCGCTAGAATTTAAATAGACGTGATTAGTAAAATGCGAGGGGCAAGGAGCCGGGGCCTCTTTCTCGCTGGTTCCTGGCTGCGCTCCTGGCAAGGCGCCTACTCCCCCCAGGCCCTAGCGGCAGCCAGGGGCCCGGGCAAGCTCGTCCAGGGCTAGCGAGAAGCTCAGATCCCCGCCCTCCAACCCTGCGGATTCACCCCCTTACCCGTCCCAACTGCTTCTCACCATCCCGCACCCAGAACGGGAAGGAGGGGGGCGGGTGATGGGGCTAGCCTGCACCCCAGGCCTTCTGGTGCCAAGTGGCAGTAGCCTGGGACTGGGATCCTGCTTCCCCCTCACCACCCGAGCCAGCTGGGCGGGCTCCAAGCCGTGGCCTCACAAACAAACAAAAAATGTGGGAGAGCCTTTGGGTGACCACGGCCCCCAGATCCTGCTTCTCACTCTCGCTGTCCCTTTTCTCGGCCTCCACCCTCCTCCTTAGTCCTCTTTCCAAGCAGCGAGACAGAAAACCCCTGGATCTCAGGAACCCTCCTCACTTACCCGAAGCTCTAAGAAGGTCCCCTCCACAAAGAAGTGACCTAGGCTGGGAGAAGCCTTCGCCTTCCTTGTCTCTTACATCCCTATCTCATCGATTTGTTCCTGAAAAGAAGGCTGTGCATTCTTATAACATCTACGGCCAATTAATATTGCATTAACTCTATTAAAAAAAAAAAAACAAAAGCACCAGAATACCGCACCCTATCCAAGCCATCTATTATTCACGGAAATGTAATTGGGGACCTAAGATATGTGTGTTATGGACCAATAGAAGAAAACAGAGTCGTGACAAATTTCAGAAAGGAAGGGGATCGGAGAGTATCTAATATTTAATTTCAAGTCTGTGGTTTTCTAATTCGAGATTAAAAGCAGTCACGTCTTTGAAGCCAGACAGTTGGTATAAATGTACAGTTAAAATATTCTATTCCATGGTCCCTAGACAGAGCTCTCTGCTCGTCCCAGGCTTCATTAAATTTTTATTATCATCCCAGACTAGAGCAGGGAATGAGCAGAAAGACTGTCCATCTAATTGCAATTGATAAAAAAAAAAAAAGCTCTTAGATCCCCCTCATTTTAATATATTAACAGCAGTTTTCTGCCTATGTCCAGTTTTTCCCAGGCCTGTGATACCCACAATCATTACATCACACAGATACATTTTACACTTTTGAACAGGCACTGGGCTTGGCTGCCTGCCCTTTGAGGAGGGAGAGGCTTGGAGGAAGAGAGGGCAGTAGAGTCTGGCTTTAGAAAGTGATGCTATATGGGGAAAAAAAAGTGAAATCAGTTCTTGCAGCATCTGGTGAAAGAGCAACCAGAGAGGACATTTGCACTAAGCTGGTTTTTCCTGTGGCAAGATGAAAGCATATTGTTACCCAAACAAAACAAACATTATTAGACCAGGCTGCACTTTTCGACAGCCTTTCCAAGGTGTAGGATGAAAGCAGAGAGTAATAGTTTCATTTTCTTTCTTTCTCACTGCTGCCCCCACCTCTCACACTCTCTCTCTCTCTCTCTCTCTCTCTCCCTCTCTCTCACACACACACACACACACACACACACACACACACACCTAAAAACATTGTTTGTTCTTCTTTCTTCTTGAACCTTATTCATGTGCTGTTGATCTGTCTCACCAGACTGTAGGTGTGTGTGTGTTCAGGGAACCCATCTCAACAAGAGTGCTTTACATTTTTTGAAACTGGTGTAAATAAAGCTTTTCATCTCCAGGCGCTGAAAGTACAAAATAAAACCCACAGTTTGCTTTCTGAGCAGATTCCTATTATCACATCGCCACTTAATTTTATTTCTATTCTCTCCAAGTTAAATAGAAAGACTGACTCACAAGGGAGCTGCTGTGTGCCTACAGACTGGGGATGTCAAGCAGAGAGACTCACTGTGCAAAGTTAATTTCAATTCCCGAGGAGGATTTCACATTCTGGCTGGCTCTGACCCACAGTAATTAGCTGAGATAACTAATGATTACTTACTCATTCCTTGTAATTATCTGGATTTAATAATTTGCTGTGTAATTTATTAATTCACTCGTAATAGCCTTTCAGTCCTGGGAGTGGGTCCTTTAAAGGAGCACAGCAGAAAATTTTAGTGTTTTTTTCTTCATTGCCATAAATCTGTCCCCTGACAATGTAGACTTCTGGAATATTTCTATCATCATAACTATCTGGGAACCTTTGTCTTCTTTTTTGTCCTATCAAGATACCAGTCAGCCCCCACTTACCCCCCCCTTCCCTAAAGCCAACTGAAAGTGAAATGCATGTTTGAGTTTTAATGTGGATCATTTACCTAGAAATATAAATTGTTTTCACCAAATAATTGAAACAATGAATTTCTGAACTTCCTGTCATGATTTAGGTGGAAAAATTGAGTTTCATTCTATGAACAATGTGCCTTTTAAAACCTTGTGAATTTAACTATTTCCCCACCATCTCCTCAAGGCCTTCTCTAACAGTTAGATCAAAATGAATTGCTTCATTTGAAGTTTGAAAAGGGGATTCTTTTACCACCAAAACTTTAATTCTCTTAACAAAGAGAGACCCTAGCGTCTGTCCTTAATGTAAGAAGATAGTTAAAAGTTGTGAATGGTCAATTGTTTAAATATATATTCTATAGAAAATAACATAACATTGCATTGTATGTGAATCCTATTATTTCATTTACTTTTTCATATTCTCTTTATTCCCCTCCCCTGTTATGTATCAGTGGACCTTAAGTGATAAAAATTTGACCAACTAGTTTAAGATAGGAAGGGTGTTCCAGTCATTCTTTCCAGAATAGTACAATCCAGATGATGTAGAGAATATTTAGATATTAACCAGGTCTTACATGATCTTTGTTGTCCATCAAATTCCATTTCAGTACAGATGATCATATTGAACAAAAAGGTTGCACCATTTGCTTTTAAGGAAGTTTTTTTTTTTTAATTACATGGTTCTGAAAAATCTTATTGAGGATGACTGGTGTGCTGCTAAGTCAATTCACTAACCAGCTCTAATAAAAAAGCAATTGTACACCTGAGGGGGAAAAAATCAGGAAATGGGTCATGAATGCCAATGAATTTGGTTTATCTAAAAGTCTCATTTTTCTGTTTCCCAACTGAAGATTTTGAAAAGCAACACCAAATGAGTAATTCTCAATAGTTTATACAAAGTTCATTGTAGTTTTACCTTTAATTTCTTCTTTAAAGCAATTTCTTTCTCTCCAATTCCTGGTTTGCTGTGGTTTGTCTCTTTACAACTGCCTTTAACAAAAACACTCAGAATATATTTCCTTTTTTAAATTCTATTTCCCCTATAAAACAAACATACTGAAGCAGACTTAAATAATGGGTATAATGTCCATGTTATTACACCCTTGTAATAACATAGAAAAGATGAACTTAAAATGTTATATGGTTTTAAAAGTCTAGGAACAAAGGAGACAAAACACTTGAGGTTAAAGGAGGGAATAAAGAGATAAGGTTTTCATGTCACTCTACTCACAAGAATCTTGAACTATCATGCATGCATGCAAGCCACCAAGTATATCAAAACATAAAAACACCTGTTTTATTCAATTTGACAGTACTCAATTTGTACTACTACTACAGAATTGTTTTCTTCATTTAGAGATGCCACATTTGTAAAAAGAAACCACTAATACACCTGTCCATCTTCCCCCAAACAACTCCCCTTTCTCTTAATGCAGATATCTATGACCCTTAAGATAATACACATGGGAAAGGGAGATATTATTTCTTTATGTTTTATTCAGATCGTCAAACCTGACTTGCTGCACATTCAAGTCATTAATTTTATTTTCTCCACTTTGAAAATAGTAAGCAAGTAAAAAGTTCTCCCATTGGCTAGAATTTTGGCATGGTCAAAAGTGCTTTTGAGTAGGACTGTCTGTGGTTACTATCCATGGTGCTGAAATCTGTACCCCATGATAGTGATATTGGAGACTTGACTTTTGAAAAGGCTTTCAGGAAAACTAAATCTAAAGGGAAACATGAGAGAATGCACTTTCAGCCTCCAAAACATACCAGTAAAATAAATCATTAACATCACCATATCTGAATTCACAGCTTTCTTTTAAACATCTTTCAGTACCTCCTTAGACACCTATGCAATCATTTCTAGGTGGATATAAATGGATTTCTTGTCTCTTCAGATATCATCTTTACTTTAGGTATAAAAAGAAGTACCCTTCCCAGCCATTCAACTTTTACAACTTCTGTTACATTTGAAATTTATATAATCAGCGTTCCAACATTTAATCCCAACTTGAATCACTAAAACAGTTTTCATTGACACATGGAATATTTTATAGACTCATCCTCAAAATAAGAAACATCCCAAGGTAGTTGCATAGCAGATCACATATCAGGTTATCAGAATGACTTTACAGCATGATCTGGTTCCTTCTTCTTCTTTGATCTATAGATTTGTGTGATGTTTACAGCATAAATAATGTAAACATCTAAATCAGAATATTCCTGAATAAGAAACTCTGAAAACTTAACACATAGCTCAGCTGATGTAGACATCTAAAATTTATTAAAATGGATGAAGATGTCTTTAAACTAGAATTAGAAAAAGAAAATGGGCAAAAAAAAAAATTCTGTGCAACACCACCATGAAAGAAGAGACTTCTACCAACTCTAGTTTCTGGTGAGTCATAAAAGGGGGGGGGGAATGTGTCACCTTGAACCACCCCAGGACTGTTTGTTTAGTCCACACTGCCTATTGCAGAATGTGACTTTGCTCAAAGATTATGTGAAAGGGGAGGGAAGGGCTTACTTCATAACCCAGTAACCTAGATGCATCCTCCTCTGCTCTGGCTTTGGGGCACAGCTTCTCAGGAATGGTGATTTAAGTGAGAACTCTAGTGGGACAGTCTCAAGACGCAATCAGTTTGCCTTAATCCCCCTATCAGGCCCTGGTCCTTGCCACACCCAATGTTCTAGGGCTGCTGGAAAACTCAGCCTAGTTCCTTTCTTCCTTTTACCCATGTAATATCACTACTCACAAAGATCTCTAAGCAGAACTATTGCAGTTCTAGAGAAATGATTCCAAGGGAAATATCTGGAGACAAATACCACAATCTCATCTGGGCAGAAAAGCAAAAAAAAAGCATCCTGTGAGATGAACTCTGACTATTTTTAGGCCACTATAAACCCTGTTATTTATACTTTCTTAGAGAGACAGCCCCTACTAAATACAAGTATTACTTTGGTGACAACCTTTCCCTAGTCAAACCATCAAAATATGCTTTTGATTTTAAAAAAGCCCCATTGGAATAATTTCCATTAAATGAATTAAAAAAACATCACGCTTTAAAAGCCATTTAATTTTAATAGCATATTTTAATGAAAAAAAAGAAGCATACTTTGTCAATAAAACATTAAAATCATCTCTTCAATGAAAGACAACACCAAAAATAACTTAATACAATACCATAGTAAATAAACCATCTATTAACAAAAACAAACAAACAAAAAAAAAACAGGTCATATACAGAACTCAAGACTTTGGAGAACCTTAAATGGAACAGCGATACAGCAAAATCTGTAAGAATATATCTATATGTGCATCATTTTGAATGAAATATTTACAATAGATAAGGTTCCAGTCATCATGTGCCTAATTCTTTGTTGTTGTTCAAAAAGAATTCTAGCAAACAATGTGAATTTACAAGCAGTGCACTGTCTTTCTAATAGTTCAAATTAGTTTTCTACAAACAAACCTCCAAAAGGAAAAAAAAAAAAAAACAGCAACGAAGGATTCCTATAAATGTTACAGTGTAGTAAAGCAACTGGAAAGGAGAAGACTTAAATACCTTGGTGAAATCTTAGAATCTGGAAAGGCAAGTGCACCCAAAGCTAGAAAATGATGCATGACACGCTCCCAAACGCTTCATCTCTCTTTCATCAGAGGGGTGTGTGTGTGTGAGTGTGAGTGTGCTTGTGTGTGAATGTGTGGGGGAGTGAGAAAGCTGTATAGTGGAAACAGTGTGGGAATCCCCATTAAATATGTAAGGAAGTAAACAATACTTTGGACAGTGAATCAGGTCTACAAGATTAAGACATCCAATACTGAGTGTGGACTCACAAATCAGAACACCACCAGCAAAAACAAAGAAAAAAAAATCTTCATTCAAAGTGAGAATATACAAATGGGCCAAAAAGGAACACAGTAAAAGAGGAAAACTGTAATAATTGAGTGAGCTCATAAAAAAAAAGGTTTGAACTCACTAACCATACGTTTCCCTCATTTTCAGACTAAAGTTTAATTAATTAGAATGTGCACAAAATTAAGTCGCCAGAGAGATAAATTAATAATTTACAGAGGGTTGTTCAGCAATAATCTAATAATAGCTTTCAAATCAGTGAACACAGCAGGCGCAACTCCTTTCTTAGACATTAACACTTCAGAGGGAAGAAGGGGCTAAGAACCACGATAAAAATATATATATATGTATATAATATACAGTGTAAATGCAGAAAATCTGCCATCTTTTTAAAATTCAAAATACTTTAGAGATGTCTATCACCTTAAGCATCAACTCTAGTTTAAAGTTTCAGTTCTGAATCAAATTCTATTTCGGAAAAATAGCTGCAAAGTGTACTTTTTAACTTGAACAAGGGTGCTGTCTTTAAGAATAAAAACAAATCTTACTTGCTCGTTCTCGCGGCCCTTTAACAGGCTGTCTCTTCTGCCTTTCTGCAAACAGCCAGCTCCAGACTTCCTCTGAAGAAGCCGAGGTGCCTTTTCCGGGGAAGGTGGGGTTAAAAGGGGCAACTTTGCTACAACTTGACAAATGCCTTCTTTTGCTTTGCTTTCCTTTATGAAACCGTTTCACATTCTCACGGGACCTGGGCTCAGTGGGTCGCTAGTCCGCTTGCTCTCCACGCCTCGCTTTCTCCGGATTCACATTTACTGGAATTGTTTCTGGTCGCCAAAGTGGAAAGAAAAAAGCAGGGGAGAGAAGGAGGGAAAAGAGGGGAAGAGGAGGGGGCTGTCCCAAGGGAGGCCAAGGGACTCCTAAATGCCCGCGGAGTATTTCATTCTTTTCTGTTTCTGCCTCTGGTTGCAGAACCAAACTCGCACCACGTTTTTCTTAAGGTCCAGCTTCTCTGCGATGGCGGCGATCTTCTCAGAGGAGGGTCGGGGCTGGATGGCAAAGTAGGCTTCGAGCGAGCGCTTCTCCGGCGCGGCGATGGACGTGCGCTTGCGCTTCTTCTCGGCGCCGTTGAAGAGCTCTGGCTTGGTGAGCTTCTCGCGGTGGGACTTCTCGGCTTCTTCCAGCCACGCCTGCAGAATGGGTTTAAGCGCGATCATATTGTTGTGCGACAACGTGAGGGACTCGAACCTGCAGATGGTGCTCTGGCTAAGCGAGCCCACGCCGGGGATCTTGAGGTTGGCTAGCGCCGAGCCCACATCGGCCTGGGTCACCCCCAGCTTGATCCGTCGCTGCTTGAAGCGCTCGGCGAACGCTTCCAGGTCCCGGGGGTCGGCGTCCACGTCGCTCATGCAGCCCATGTGTGAGGGCAACCCGTGCGCGTGGGCCATGCTGAGCGCCGCTTGGTGCATGGGGTTCATGGTGGCCATGTGCGGCGCGTGCGCTGGCGTGGACACCACGGCGCCGTCGGGACCCGCCATGGCGCCCAGGGCCAGCCCGGGACTCAGGTGCTCCAGCAGCTCTCCCTCCAGCGCCTGGTGTGGCTGGTGGTGGTGGTGATGGTGGTGGTGGTGGTGGTGGTGTGTCCCCGCCAGCGCGGACGGGTGCGAGATGGGCACAGACGAAGAGGAGGCAGCCGAGGTGCACGGGATGGTGTTCATGGTGTGGTAGGTGGCGTCCGGCTTGAAGGGGCTGTGGTGGGGCGGGTGGTGATGGTGGCTCTTGCTCTGGGAGACGATGTCCACGGCCGCCAGAGCCTCGGCGCGGGCCAGCAGACTCTCATCCAGCCCGCCGAATATATTGCTCTGCAATTGCAAGTAAAAGGCACACATTACGCGCAGCAGGGAATTGTGCGCGCGCTCTCCGGAGGCAGCGGCCCGCAGCTCAACGCCTCCGCCGCGCCTGCAGCATTCCCACAACGTTTAGTAATAATAGCGGTGCTAATAATAGTAAATAATCCTGGAAATAGCAGGTAGGAGAGGAGGGAAGCCGCCGAGAGAAGCCGAGAGTTCACAAGGAGGAGGAAAGTGAGCCTGCCGACGCCACACAACGCGCACAGGCAACATCCCAGGTCATAAAAATTAATATGAAAGGAAAGACCCGCAGAATACATAAGAGAGAGGGAGGAAAATTGGTTGGAGGTGTGGGGTGATTTGCTGTGCCGACATGAAAAAAACATCAAGCAGATAAAGGGGGCTGTCAAAATGTGCCTGTAAGCGGTGATTATGCAGAAATACGCACCGGTGGGGTTGGAAGACACGCTCTCCGCATCGCCTCGGAGCCCCCGCCGCCGCCGCCGCCGCCGCCGCCGCCGGAGCTGCTGCTTCGTCCTCCGCCGCCCCCGCCACTGCCGCCGCCGCCCGCAGCGTTGCTGGAGCTGCTGGGGGAGCTGGCGGCGGGCGCCGCGGGCGCCGACGAGCCGGGCGAGGCGCTGTGCAGCGCCGAGTACTTGGGCTCCACGTGCAGGCTGCCGCCGTGCGGCATGCTGAACGCCTGCTTGCTGTTCAGGGACATCATCATCATCTTCCCGGGCGCTTGTCCGTAGGGCGCGCGCTGGTCCCGGTCGCCGGGACCCTCGCGTGAGGTGCTGGGCAGGAGCGCTGGCCCGAAGGGCGAAGCCAAGTTGCGGCCACCCGCCTGGGTCTCCGGGCTCAGCTCGCCCAGCCCCGGCGCCGCGCTCCTCCGCACTCCGCGGCCAGTCGGAGCGGAGCTGGGCTCCGCCAGGCTCTGGCTGCAGACCTGGGTGCCCGAAACTGCCCCAGCGTGTGGCGGCCGCGGAGTTATACTCCGCTCTCCCCGCGCCGGCCCCCGCACACCCCTCCCCCCCGTGCCTCCGCCCTCCCCCGCTGGTGACGGCCGGCTTCAGCGCGGTCTCCGGCGTCGCCCGTTCTCCCCCTGGCTCCCTTCAAGCTCCAGTCCTTTCAGCCCTCCAGGAACCCGCCTCCGGCTCCCCCACCGCGCCCACCGCCACCCCTCCCGGCCCCCGCCCGCGTTAGGAGGCCGCCGCCCCTCCCCGGCACCCTGCAGCGCCCCCGCTCAACCCCACCCCACTGGCCGGGTCTCGCGCTCCAGTCGTGGGGCGCTTCCTACCTGAGGCCCACGTCCACCCCCTCCCGCCTCTTTCCGCCCCGGCGCGGCCTCCCCGGGGAAAGGAACTCCAAAATAAAGTTGTCTACTCAGCCTGGGGTGGCTTTCCCCAGACTACTGGCAAGCCCGTACCTCAGTGCTGGCCCCCACTCCCACCTCCTGCTTACCGCCAAGTTCCAGGCCTATTCCCCAGTTCGAACTGCCCCTCCCAGTAGCTCAGGCGACCCTGACGCCCAGCGCCGGCCCCCTGTACTGGACACGGCTGCGGGTTCGAATCCTCCGCCCAGCTTTGCGCTTCCGCCGCCTGCGCGCAGCGGTTGGCGCTCCGCTCTGCGCCGTCTCGGCCCGGCCGGTGCCTGGTGCCGAAGAGACATGGGGTCGATGGGGCTGCAGGGCTTTCTCTCACTCGGTTTCTCGCAGCTCTCAGCGGATTGGATGGCCACGGAGCGGCCCGGGTCGCCTATGCGCATGCGACTCCCCCCACCCCCACCCCCGGTACCCCTCACCGCCACCACCGCCACCCGCTCCTCTCCACCCTCTTTTCTTCCGGATCTTCCTCTGCTGTGTACCCAGTTCAGTTTGAGTTAGGTCTTGGGCGGCTCCAGTGGCAAACCCTGCCACTGGATTTATTATTCTTCATTAGTCAGATCAAAGGAGAAAGGGGCAACTGAGGAGAGGGAGGCCAGAGATCAGAGCGCATGTGCTGCTGAACACACACACACACACACACACACACACGCACGCACACACACGCCCTCGGGGGCTGGCACAAGCCCCACTTATCTTCATTTCCACAGTCTCTCCGTGCAGAGTCTATTTTTAGCCACCACTTTGCTCCCACTTTTGTCCCAGAGCGGACCACTTTTCTAGAAGTGGACACATACTCTCACTCCCCGGCACACACACACACACACACACACACACACCACCTTCCTCTCGTCCATTCACGGTCTTCTCTCTTCTTTCCTCGACGAAGGGGACTGCTGTCATCCCCCGCCCCCCTCCCACCCCGAGCGAGAAAGGAGCTGGGTGCAGGCGAGGGTGAGAAGGTCCTTCAACTTGGATACTGAAGCCTGCGGGTGGCCCGACCGGATGGGAATAGCTGGGAGCAGGTGCAGGCACACGGTGCCTGGGGAAGGCGAGCAGGTGCTAGAGCAGGCGGCAGGCCTGAGAGGCTCTGGCTCTCGCTGGGACAAAACAGAGTGGGAAGGATCCTGGCGAAGGGGAGCCATTTAGCGGTCAGCGCCCTGAAGTCCCGAGGCGGCAGGGAGTAGGGGGCCGCAGGTTCACCGAGGACCTCACCGAGCGGGATGGCAAGCTCAGTTTCTGAGCACTGTTCCCCGGAGTCGAAGGAGTGCTGGAAAGCTGCAGCATCCCCAGGCTCTGTCCATGGTCCTGAACCCCCTATGTTTTCCTTCACTTCTCTCAGGCTTGCCTTTCTCCTCCCCTGTGTGGAGAAAAATAATAAATAGTAGCCGAGGGGGCTTCCTACCAGCAGTGTTTCCGAGCATGAGCTCTGAGAATCCTGGACACGGGACTGAAGAGGGGGTGTTGACATGAATGGATGTGGCTTGAGCCAGAAGGTTCAAGCAAATGCTTAGGTGTTTAATTTCTACCTCTACAACAACCAGGGTAATTTTCAAGGAAATAAAGAAATGACATTGTACAGCTCTCACTGTCTCAAGCTTTGAGAAATGAAATAAATCAAAGTTAAAAGCTTGAGTATCATTTAATTATAGTGCGAATAGCGCTTTGAAAGAAGTAGAACAACATCTCTAAACAAATTATGACTGGGCCAGGAAGGAATTATTAGATTGAAATTTCATTTAGGCTCGGGAGACACCGCGCTTCACTGTGTAATCTGCTATGCCTCATCTGATTTGTATGCTTAATTCAGCTTGACGAATTTATTAGTTTTCATAATAGTGAAAAAATTGAGCAGCACTATGGGCTAATGCATTGTGTGTACTATAAATTGTATGTCATCGTGAAAAGGCTGAAGCCTATGGAAATCTTTTATTAATGTCGGTGTAAGAGGGAGGATTTTAGTGCAGGCCTTAGAGAGGTTCTCGCCAAACTCTGCTGTTGCTGCGTCTCACTGGTCCATTAACATATCGTCATACTAATTAGACTCCTTCATCAGTGATATAATTTCAAACTTCAAATTATGTTCTAATTAACAAGGGTTGTCCAATTTGCTTAATCTTCAAAAGGGTTTGGATGGTCTAATTAGTATAAACTGTTGAACATCTCTAAAGCCTAATAAAATCCATAAAAATATTTTAGGTATATTTTCTCTGAGTACTGTGCAAAGACCAAAAAGCTGTGAGAGTGGAGGTGGAAACTAAGAGGAAAACAAGTGTCCTCATCTACTTAGATTCCTCAGATCATAATAATACTAAGTCAATTGCGGAAGGAAGTTGTGGATATTATGACTCTGAAACAGTGTGTTTATGCATTTAGATAAAGGCATAAGAATATCAAGGAGAAAAACCACATGGGGGGGGAAATTCTTCTCTTTCATTAGGTGCCTAATTAGATGTAAAGTGAAAAAGCAACCCCGAGGAGTTTCCCAAGCATTATCATGGCAACAGTCTGCTGAACTTGGACTGCAAAATCAAATATTTGGAGGTGTTTTGAACCTCTCCCTGTCCCCTCCCCCTTCAGTGAGCTTAATTACTTGCAATAGTTGTTTTAATGTATGTTGTCACCTGGGAGTATTGAGAAATGCATATCGTTAATATGAATTAATCTTGATTTTAATACCAACTGACAACTGATTCCAAAATGCTAAACACTTGTCACCACTTCATATGGTAAATAAGATAGTATAATAAATTCATGAAAGAAAAAGGGCACTGTTGAAATGACTGGACAAACTTTGTGTGATATGGAATTTATCGACTGAATCTATTTTAAATAGGGCAACTCCCAAGTGACTATTTTCCTGATGGCTAAAATCCATCTATCATGAAATTAATTTGAAGATGACTGTTTTTATCTCAACTATGTCTGTAATCCCAGACAGGAAAAAAGGGAAGCTCTTTATTCTGATTATCCAGTTGAGATCTATGAGTATGTACTTGTAGAGTAATTCAAGAGTTCGTTTAACTTTATTCCCTTCCCTCTAGAAAACACTTATCTTTAAAAAATAAGCAAACAAACAAAAAAGTCACAGACTTGGATTGCTCCTTATGTCCCTCAAAGTGAAAAATGAGCAGCAGTGTGATTGTGGTGCATTTGAGGGAAAATGCAATTCTTCCCTCACCACCACCACTTGCAATCTTGCAATCTCTTTCAGGAGTGCTCAGAATACCATCTTTGTGGTGACATCAATAAAATCCATTTTGGTTTTGCCCACAGGCACAGTTGTAAAGTGCTCAGTGAGTGTGGAAGCAGTTCTCTGAGGAAGAAAGACCCCACCCCAGCCCCCTTAGGTAAGGAAGCTGGAAAGTTAAGAATACACCTAAAGGGTAAACAGGAATGGCCCAAAGGCCCAGAACCTGCTCCCTGTGACTTCAACATAAGCTTTTATGTCCATATACCTATTTGCCATGATGTCCACCCTCAGCCACACCCAATAAACAGACAATAGAGAAGTGATTGCTTTAAAACAGAGAAATGGCAAATGGATCCACTGTGTAACCGTGTAGGGAGAGCCCTTCTTCCTGCCAAGTCTCTTTGTTTGACGATAGCTCTTGTCCTGTCTGCTTCCAGCTGCAGACAGATGTGACCAGCTTCCCCATGGGGGTGGGGGCAAGGATTCGTTTCAGGTTGCACCCAAGTTCAGTGTCAGTGAGGTCACTGAAGTTGGCATCCCTACCCCTCACCCTTGCCCAGATCGGCCTGTGGTCATCCTGAGGGGAGGAATCACTGCCCTCTCCCCTGTATGTGAGTCCAAATTCACTATTAAAATGTTAAGCAGTGCTTTCATATTTTACCGGACCTGATGTATTTTGTTAAATGTTAATCTGTTAAAGACAGTATGATTTCTTTGTATTTCAAGACAGACTTGGGTTGAAAAACAGGAAGATTTCTTAAAAGATAGACCTGCCCTGCTCACTACCATTTTGAGCCTGGGGGAAGAAAGAGCACTGACTGGATCCCCCGGTGACATTCCTTGAAGCCAGTCTGCTGTGGAGTCCGAACCAAACAGTCCCCTGAGCCTAGGTTTTGGGCAGAAGAATGGCGGTGGGATGATTAAATCCTGCCTTAGCCTGGCTGTTTCAAGGAGGATAAAAGGAGGGAATTATCCCTGAGATTGAGATTTTGGGAAGTGTCCACAGGGCTGGAAACAGAACGAAATACCAGAGAAGGAGGGAGCCCCGAGCTTGCTTGTTGCGTCTGAGATAAAGGGGTGACCATCCAGGGGTAATGGTTATGAGCAAAAAACGCCTTTCCTCCTCCCCGCCTCTCTGCCACTGCCCTGTGTCTCTAACTTTGAGTCTCTCTAGCTCCCTGTAACTGCAAGGCTCCTCACTTAGGATTGAAGAAGCCCTCTTTTGCCCAGGGATGCCAGTACCCCTTGGTCGGGTGGCTCAGCCTTGAGCAGTGTCTTCCAGAAGAACGTTCAGCCTCCGCACGCAGGCGCGCCGGGCAAGCATCTCCTAAATTCACCGAGTCCCAGGTCCTGCTAGATCGAAATTCAGGCTCGAAGCCTCCCCCACTCCCTCTGCGGCCTTGGGCGAGGGGAGGGGTCCCGGCTTGGGAAGCTAGTGGCCTCCCTCTCTGACCAGGGCGCACGTGAGGGCACCGGGAGAGACCTGCGACTGGGCGGGCTCCGAAGTCTGACAGACCCATCCAGGGATCTCTCTAGACAACCCTGCACTGCGGACCGTGACGGGGCTGAGGCCGGAGGGTAAAAGGAGGCGCAGTAGACCCGAGAGCAGTGGTTCTCCCTCTTCCCGGTGGACGCGCGAGAGCCGAGCTCAGTTTCAAACAAAGTGACCCAGAGGAGGGGGTGCGGGGCGCGACCCACCCGGGGCGGCTAGGAGCCAGCGAAGCTCTCGAACGCCCTCCGGGCTGCGTCTGGCAGGTTGGAGGCGCCGAGTGAGAACGGACCCCGCAAGCAGGGACAGAGGATGAGCGTCACTGGAGTCAGCAACGCTTGGAGCAGGCACTGCAGGCGCCCAGAAACTGGAATCTTCCGGGAGGGTCGCGGCTCCTGGCCGCTCGGCTCTCCCCGGGGCGCAGAAGCGCGTATTCACACTGAGCGCCGACACTCACCCACACCGACACGGGTACGCTCACACGCGCACGCGGGCACCCCTGCGCCAGAGCTCACGCTCCCGGAGACGCGCACTCGTGCGCACGGGCTTCTCCCCCCCCCGCCCCACCCCCAGCGCCGCTTTGGGGGGCGGTGGGGCGGGGCAGACCGCGGCGTTCAGTCCTCCAGCGAGCACACCTGTCCGTCCTCAGCGCGCTCACCTGTATTTACTGGCCGCGAAGAAAGCGTGCTTTTTGGCCCAGTGAATGTCCTGGGTCACTCTGTTTACCCCTTCCCAAAGTTAAGTCCAGTCACGAAATCAAACTTAAAGCACTGGAACAATCAATGAAGACCTCTGCCATCCCGGGCGCCTGGCCCTTCCTGGAACTAAAATAAATGCAAGAAATCGAAACTTAATTACTTTAAAGAAATCCAGAAATCCCTCTGCATAATTTATCCAGTCGTTTTTAGTAGTGTCGGCGTTCGGGGCAGTGTGTGTTAACTCTATACGTTGATGTCTTGTTGTTGTTTTCACATTTTGAAAGGGCAGGTTTGTCAGGAAGAGGAGGAAGAGAAAGGCGCCCGCACAGTCACAGTCGGCAGGGAGCAGTCCACCTCTATACCCTTGGCTAGTGTCCGCTGCCCTCACTGTAGATCCCGGGGGCTGGATCTCCCCTCCATCTGGAACTTTTCCTGGCATAGGTTACTCCTCTTCTCACTCCTCTCAGGTGACCTAGTACCTTTTCTTTTTCAGAAGTTACCATAATGGTGCAAGAACCCTGGGGCTGAGCATCCTGTGTTGTCAAAAAAAAAAAAAAAAAAAATTCAAAATCTCACCCAGTCTCTTCATTTCCTCACTAGTGCTCGTGCTTGAATTCTGGTGAGTGCTTAAGATTTGAAACCAGGGCCCTCCTGGTGGTGCCACGGGTTAAAGCACAGCACTATGAAGCTGTCACGCCCCTGCAGCGTGATTCTATCCCTGGCCATGGACTGACCCACATGCCCCCCCTCCTCTGCAGACCTCTCCTGTTCCCCCCCCTCCCCTCAGCAGTGGATTTCAGTAGATCTGCCTGTTCTGCTTCCCACTCTGTCTCTGGGCCTCTCACCTCCCCCCAACCTCTGGCCTGTACCCCAGTTGTTGTGTGCATAATAAATAACTCTTTAAAAATAGATTTTAAATAAATACAAATAAATCTTTAAAATATATACTTAAAAAAAAAGATTTGAAACCAGACCTCTAAGTAAATACAAACCAGGAGGCTTTCTCAGAGGGAACAGTGTGCACCACAATGTGCCGTTCTGTGGGGATGGAAAATGGTAAAAGGGGTCTTCCTAGGAAAGTTGTCGCCTCACCCCCCCTTAAGTGCCATTATCTTCCTAAGTTTCTGTAGTAGAATATTTGTCCTGACCGAAGGCCTCTTCAGAGGTTCTTAGCTGTATCACAAACCAAACACTAGTTTCTTCCTCTGAGAAATCCTTTCAAACTCATTTTCTCCTCTTCTTTGGTTCTAATTGACAGAGAATCTGCATTTCTAGGTTATTCAGTTGAGAACACACAGCCAACGTCCCTGCATCTGTCCCTGCATGGAGCTTCAAGATGCCAGCTAAGACCATAGGGGGTTTTGTTGTTATTTGCTTTCTTGAACATAGCATAACCCTGACATCGGGGGCCATTGGAGGTTTAGAAATTTGGTGATGGTGAATGCTATGTATGTCCAGTGAATTTGTGAAAGAGACAGGCCCTGAATCTCCCAGCCTGTGAGGGGCGACTCCATAAAGACAAGCTTTCCCACAGACACCTCCTAGAAGTCTGAAGTCATGTTATGAAAGCATGAAAAATACATTGGGGAACAGCTTGGAAACTGAAGTACATTTTGATTTAACTTACATTAACAGAAATGTAATGTAAAAGTGAAAGGATCTAACAAAACCATTAATAATTAAAAAATAATTACAGATAGTCTATCCTTACTATTCATAACCACTCAACACTTTAGACAAAGAAAACGGAATACTCTTAATGGGATTGAGATGTGAGCAGACTGCTAATGAGAAGTTAACCGAGGGCCGGCCGAGCATTTGTCAAAAGAAACGAGTTTCCTTGTTTTCCTCATCTGCACATTTCAGTTCATCCAGAGTTAGCTTGGACCCTCCTCTTCCACTGGTGCATACACCAAGTGTCTCTTGAGCAATAACAACACAGATCTTATCAAATTCCAAAGATCCAGGGCACCAGATGGCTTGTCTATTAACCATCGTCATTGACAGATATTTATAGGTGCCTACGAGATTCATGTCTCTGTAATAGATTTTCGTTGGACGGTCCCATTCCACAAGGATTTCACAATACAATGATCCTCTAAAGACTGCAGTTTGTGCCCTGACCCTGTGTGCCTTCAAAACACCATCATCCTTTGAGGATTCCTTAATGTCTGGGTATTAAAAAAAATATGCGAATGTATTTTTTTTTCTGATACCTAAATTGCATTTACTTTCTCAAGTGTGTACTTTTCAGTATACCCTAAGTCTTCAGGGTGGTATTCCATGCATAATCATGCAGTAAACCTTTAATCATGCACTAGACCTTTAAAAAGATGTTGGGAGGGAAAACATAGAAACCCTATTCTGATTTTCACTGGATGTACTCCTTCACTTCGTCTGAGAGACACGTGGGATTGCCCCTAGAATGCTCTGTTGACGTTTGGAGGCACTGGGAGAAAATCAAAGCAGCCTGGCAGAAAGCAAACTTCGCTGTCTCTTGTCAGAGATAAAGGGAAATCTTACAAAAGGAGAGATTTGCAGACATACAACTGGAATTCAATGAAGTCACAGCTCCCCTCTGCTGGGAAGCCACCAGGAAGTGGAGACCGACAGTCCAAGTCAAATCTTTTACATCTAAAGAATTTGAAGCCTCTTTCCTTCCCCAGCCCCAGATGAATTAGCCACAAAACAGCATGCCTCTTGTAGGAAACAGAAAAAACCTGGGGAGAAATGCTTAGAGACTGGCTGCAAAGATGACAAATATTTCTCGCTATATAAATAAGAGCTGAGTGCATAAAACATGTTGGATGCCTTGTAGGCATTTTCTTATGGAGGAAGGATACCACAGCAGTGACAACTCACTTACCTTTAAACATTTCTTCTTTCTTGAAGTTTTACCTATGGCATATGGTTTGCCTGTAAATTTCATAATAGAAAAGTGCAGGAATCCACCATAGAAATATAATATTTGTATCCAGAAGTGTTATTATTGCTGCTTTCTTTTCTTCTTTCCTTTATATGTATATATGATGCATTCATGTGCTCTGATGGGTGGTGTAGCTTAGATATGCATATATGACATTAAAATGTCCTAGCATCTTGACAAGCAGGATTTCTTTAAAAATATTAAGATTTGGGCCCTCCTGGTGGCGCACTGGATTAACTCACAGCACCACAAAGC
Organism: Condylura cristata; assembly: GCF_000260355.1. NCBI lineage: Eukaryota > Metazoa > Chordata > Mammalia > Eulipotyphla > Talpidae > Condylura > Condylura cristata. Next base: position 7,951,784 of record NW_004567119.1, on the reverse strand, counting down.
TAGATGCAGCCACTTCACGAATTCGATCCCCAGCCAGG
>NW_004567119.1:7949310-7951151 GCF_000260355.1 Condylura cristata | reverse complement strand
GAGGGCCTCATTTTTTAAAGTATAATATGATTTCTGTATAAACGAGAACATATCCACAATGCACAGTATCTCAGAAGTGGAAAAAGTTAACACTAATAACCCTGAGTAGTTTTTTATTGCAATATTTAGTTATTAAAACTGTATGAATGCTTGTGTAACCAATACAAACAAGAGGACACAAACATGTGATTCACAAAGCAGCATGTCACATGCCAGATCCCTGTGCTGGGAATTAATTCCCAACACCCAGCTCTTTCATCTGGGACGCCTGGTTCCTGCTACCAACATACACATCCACTTCTGCTTCTCAGAACAGACATTTCCCTTCCTCATCCCGCTGCCGCTGGGGCGGTACTAGAGCCTCAGAGATAATTCGTTCCACCCATTCTTCTGGGAGAGTTTCCCAGTGACAACAAAACACCAACTCAGCCATTCCCCAGGAGAAACCTGGTATCAAAGATAATCTACATGGGGACTGACGCCTGCTGCCCAGCACCTGTCCATTCCAGATGTAAACCATCTCGTTCTAGATGCCCTTCGAGAGCCCTTCGAGAGACTAAGGGCTCTGACCCTCCTCATCAGCCTCTGTATCTGGTGTGTCCTTGTCTTCATCTCTCATGGTTTCCCCTGGCCTCTATGGACAGTTGAGACCACACGATGAGTCATTCACACATTTTGATCTTGCTACACATTTTGATCTCTTTGCTCCCTCAACTTTCCCATATCAAGCTTTCAGTTCTGTGTACATTTTCTGCTGATTTCACTGGAGATAATAAAGAACATAAGCTAGTTTTTCTCTCTGTGTGTTAAGGGGAAGGAGGGCCTAAAGGAACTCTGCAGAGTCTTACGGACTCCACCCCCTACTCCAGCTTTCTGGACCCTACCTCCAGCTAGCAGAAATTCTGGGACATTTGGGGGATAAATAGGGTGCGATTGCACCTCTTGCTCTCTCGCTCGCTTGGGGAGCAGCTCTCCTGACTGGTGTGACTCGGTGTTTTCAGACAGCCTAGGGTGAGGTATTCCGGTTACTTTGTATCCCGCTCTTTCCCTGGGTTGTTTCCTCTTCCTTTCCCCTTTTCTCACCCACTCCTCACAATTGTAACTGAATTGTGAGGAGTGGGTGAGAACCCACAGACAGGCGGCCCAGTCCACTCTGGGCTGCCCTGCACCATATGTATCTGTACTATCTTTGGGCTCTTCTTTTTTTCCTCTACGGTATAATTTACGAAGCTAAAAACCACATTTCCCAGAATCTCTTATCACTCAGGTACTTGCTGTCATGGAGAGACACGTGTGGATCTTCTTTCTCTGCGGGTATGGATACGGGAGGAGCATTTCCTCGGATCCACTAAGATGCGTCCACTAAGAAGGTATATCCCTGACACCTGTGGTCCCCCACTGTCCCGAATTGCCCCCCTCCTGGCTATGGCTGAGTTCCCAGCCCTCCTGGCAGGCTAGAGCTGCGCGTGGCCCTGGGAGTCACTGGGAACTCTGCTGCTTCAGGCTTCCAAATGCTTTAAGTATCTGCCACGTTAAACAAGTATCTCCGCTTAAAGTAAAATAATCCCTATCGTTTGCTGCAAAATCCTGACTGATGTTGCAATATTAACATGATTTTCCTTACTGCTCAATGCCCCCTTTACTTCCTCTTCATCCTTGTTTATTCAATTACCTATTTTAAAGATTTATTTATTTATTTATTTATTTATACAGAACTGGGGTACAGGTCAGAGATGCGGAGGGTGAGAGGCTTCACCAGGCACAGAGTGGGGAGCAGAACAGGCAGATCGACGAAGTACACTGCTGAGGGGAGCAGCGGGCGGGTCAGGAGAGGTCTGCCG
>NW_004567119.1:7945197-7948025 GCF_000260355.1 Condylura cristata | reverse complement strand
TAACTGGGAAATAAATGTATAAAGACATATCAAGGACTTTGAAGAGTTTGCTTCCTCCTACTTTTAGGAATCTCTTCCAAGAAAATGACCAGGGCTCCCTGGTGGCAAAGAGGTTAACTCTTGGAGCTATTAAGCTATCACCAGCCACTGAAGCATTAGTCATAGGTTCGATCCCTGCCTAGGAGCTGACCACATGGCTCAGCAGACCTTTCCTGTCTTGCCCGCTGCTCCCCTCAGCAGTGCATTTCAGTGGACTCATCTGTTCTCACTTTGTCTCTGGTGGATCCTCTCATCCCCACCCTCACACTTCTGACCTACACCCAAGTTCTTGTATGCATAAGTAATAATAAAATAAATACTTAAAAAAAAGAAAACCATTAAAAATGCACACAAGTATGAAAAGCAATGTTGTTTGTAACAGTGAAAATTGAAGACATTTAAATACCCAATTATAGAGAAATGGTTCAATAAACTCTAGTAAACCATTTTATTAAATAATATTTGGTCACTGCAACCATGTTTTTAGGGAATGTTTAATGACATGAGAAAATATGTCATTAAAAAAAATGACAGGGTACCAGACAATAATTCTGTTTGTCCAAAAGAAGTAGAGAGGTACATAGAAAAAAGGGAAAATAAACACTTTGTTTAAAATGATATATATTGTGAGATTTAATTTTTCGAATCTCCCATAATGAATCTTTATTCTTCTTAATATCAGAACTATATATGTAGATTTAGATATGGCTATGGATATAACTTTCCAGGGTGCCTACTTTTTAATGTAAGATTCATTGCATCTCTTATTTAAAGTGCTGTAACTAAGTGATCCATCAGCTGAACCATCAACCAAACTCGTTCACTATCACAAGCTGCAGTGAATATTTATAGATTGGAAATGGTATTTAATTGACTTGAGAAGAATGTATGTTGCCACCTATGTTTTATAGTACATCTCTGAAATACAGAAAAGCTCACAGGCTTATCTAGAAGAGTTGGTCTTAACTGTCACATGCCTGGCTGGGGATTTCACAGAATTATCCTCTCAGAATAGACTAAACCATCTCAACTGCAATCCATCTCACCTCTCTCCCAAGACCAGAGCTTCTCCAGACTCTTCAGGAGTCTGAAGAAGTGCAACAATCAGGACTCCACATTTTCACCCTTTCCAATACTTCACTAGGTAAAAGAATACATACTGGTTGGTTTAAATGGAAAAGACTCTTTCTTAAGGAAGAATTAAAATAGCATCTCTGACCCTCTCTGGTGGTGCAGCGGATTAAAGCGCAGCACTGCAAGCGAGCCACAGTCACTTCAGTGCTAGTTCAATCCCCACCCTGGAGGTGACCCACATGGCACGGCAGACCTCTCCTGACCTGCCTGCTGCTCCCCTCAGCAGTGTACTTCATCAAGCTGCCTGTTCTGCCCCCCACTCTGTCTCTGGTGAGTTCTCTCACTGCCCCTGCACTTCCGGCCTGTACCTCAGTTCTGTGTGCATAAATAAATAAATTTTTAAAAAACACAGCATCTCTATTCACAGAGGCAGGACCTGTTCTGTTTTCTATCTTGGAGTCCTTAGACGATATGTGCTTGGAGAGCTCGAGTAAACTAGCTATTGTTGCTTTTAACTGGGAGAACACCACTAATGGTGATAGAATTGATGTTAAAGGTGATGCAGAAACTTTAATCTCTGGCCACCCACTAGCTGAAAACAGATGGTGTCAATAGGAGGAAATAAGCAGTTACCCGCACATGTCAGAAGGCAGTTTCTGGCTCTTTGTTAGAGAATTGGGTTCAAGTACATATAATATCATAGCTCATGATGAAATCTCAAGTGCAAATTGATGTTATAAGTTGGATTTATACTCTCATTTGTGAATGAATTTATTAAGAGTGAACATATAAGATTGGTAGGTAGGTTGGTTGGCTTTGCTCTAAGATAGGAGATGTGTGATGCTTTTCTCTTTAACAGCTCTTATCCTTTACCTAGTAATTTATTATAAATCACTAATACAATTTCAAAATATTTCTTCAGTGGAATGTCATCATGGAAGACCCTGAAAGACGAGAAATTCCTCTTCCTCATGCAACTTAACAAAATGGTCACAGAAAAACTATAGTGAAAAGAAAATAAAATTTAAGTAGTTCTATCACAAAGTTAATTTATAGCTAAATCAACACAGCAATTTAATCAAATTAATTGTCCAAATGAAACCTAAAATTAAATTCAGTCATGGTTGAAAATTGATTTCATTACCATGCAATTGCCCTGCAGGCTCTGACTGAGTGCCTACTCTATACTAAACAATGTGCTACACTAACTTGACAGAGAGTAAGAATACACCTGTGACACTCACTGTGAAAATAGTTTGCTGTATTGGGGTTGGGGAAGCCGGGTTTCTCAAGAATCACTCTTGGTTACTTAGGAAAGAAGGGTGTTATCTCACTCTTTGATGGGATACTTGTTAAGCATCAGACTTTTCAACCCCCAATTGTAAGGTTTGGTGAGAGCATTTTTGGGAAAAGCTTTCTGGAAGTGGTTGAGACACTTGAACAGAAGGACTTCAGAAGGTGGGGAGTTAGGTAGAGATATCCAGAGGAATAGTTTGTGTGCTCATATCGATATTTCTGAATCTCATTTTTATTTTATAAAACAGTTTATTTTTACATCATTTTGTACATTTTTTTCCATCTCAATTGTAATCCCCGCAGGTTTCCCATCACCAGGTTCACCCGTGTGCCATCACCATAATCCTGTGCACTTCCCTCCCCATCCCCCCCCATTTTTTTTTAAGTTTATTTTTACATCATTTTGCACATTTTTTTTT
>NW_004567119.1:7926783-7943167 GCF_000260355.1 Condylura cristata | reverse complement strand
AAAAAATACTAACTGAATAGAAATTCTAGAAGTAAATAAAATAATAGCTGGTATTAAGAAGTCAGTAGATGTGTTTAATATGAAATTAGACATAGCAAAAGAAAAGATCACTGACCTGGAATATGGAACTAGAGACTGAATTGTGGAGAAAAGAAAGAATGAATTATATTGAGAGTAACTGTAGCTTGAAAAGTTCTATGAAATTTAACCAGATAAGTAGAAAGAAAACAATACTCAGACACTTCATGATAATACTGCTGGAAGCAGGGAGAAAGATAAGTCTTAACATAGCCAGAGGAGAAACATATATGAACGTCAGAGGAGCTCAGTAAGACTCACTAGAGACTTTCCAAGAAAACATGTAGTGAGGCCTTCAAAGTCCTGAAAGACAGTAACTGCCAATCAGCAGCCCAGTGACTGAGAAACTGTGCTTTAAAATGAAAGTGAAATGAAGACTTTTCAGACTTTTCTTTCAACAGTGAAAGAATTTCAACTACATACCTACATTCAAAGAAATCCTAAACTGAATTCTTCAGGAGAAGGAAAATAATCCAACTGAGAAGCATTATAATCTCAGAAGAAATTATCACAAAGGATTACCATTGGATTCAGTATAAATTTATTCAGAATTAAAACAGAAGGAAGTAGATAGTGAGTGTTCCAAAATTATTACTAGCCAAAAAAAAGTTAAAATACTAGTGTACAGTAAACTCTCTTAAAGATTATTATTATAATCTCAGTTGACTAGTAGAATAATAATAAAATCTAATTGAGAGGGAAATGTGATTTTAAAATAGTTGATTAATTCAACAGAAACATGAAAAAACGATAGGATTAAAAAAGAATTTATACATATAAAGTTCTTATGAGTGTTTCCAGTATATAGTAGGCCCTAACTAACCATTATCATGTATCGTCATTGTCTAGATTAGGGATTATCAAACTGACTTGTCTCATTGACCAGATTCATATGGCTGGTGAGCTGAAAATATCAACAAACATAAAACAAACAGTAGTGTGGTTATTTAAAAACAGATACACCATTAATTACATTAATTGTGAATGGACTAAAAATCCCAATTAAACAGACACATTTTGGACAAGGGATTGGCACACTTTTATTTATTTGGCCAGATAGTAAGTCTCTGCTACAGAATTCTTTGTCACCGACAAGCTTCTAAACAGGTAAAAATATTTTCGGTTCATAAGCCATATGAATCTGATCAGTGAGACAAGTCAGTTTGATAATCCCTAATCTAGACAATGACGATATATGATAATGGTTAGTTAGGGCCTACTATATACTGGAAACACTCATAAGAACTTTATATAAATTCATGTAGGCCTTGTATCGACCATAAAAGGGTTCTGAAAGCTGCAGAACTTCCTGAGTTGATTATTAGCCTCTCTGGCTAATGTGTGGCCCACAGGAAATAGTAGCATGTGATTAGAAGGACCCTGCCTTTGAAAGCGAGAGGTGGAACTTAAAAATTCCCAATAGCTGGAACTTAAAAATTCCCAACAAGGTCAGTTCCCGCAAGAATTGGCTACTCATTCATATTACAATAGCCTGTGCTCCATCTAGCTCTGACACATAACCCGTTTTCCTTTATCAAATATAACGATTTTTAGTTTCATGAAAGGACAATTCTAAAAGATCTGCTGTTTCAACATGGTGGTGATCTGAACTGGTTTTTAAGATAATCCAATCAACTCCTCATACCACTTCTACAGTCTTGCAGATGAGTGTGCATCATATGTAACTATATTTTTCTTGTAACAGTTGACCCAGATCAACCTGGAAACAGTTTGGAAGTCTGTAAAAATGCAGTCTAGCCTAGCAATATTTTTTTTCTCCTTTTTTAGAAAACTATGATATAATTTTTTCTTGTTCAAATTATAGACCTATTGTCTTTATTAGCTAGTATGTATTGTTTAGATGTTTGTCAAAGACCAACTATATATGATCTTCAAAACCTCTTCATATTTTCCCAAAGATTTTATAAAAGCAAAGTGGTTATAATGGAGATGTTTATAAATAACTACAGTATTTATTTATTTATTTGTGCATACAGAGCTGGGGTACAATCCAGAGGTGCAGGGGTGGTGAGAGGCTTCACCAGAGACAGAGTGGGGAGCAGAACAGGCAGATCAACGAAGTACACTGTTGAGGGGAGCAGCGGGCGGGTCAGGAGAGGCCTGCTGCACCATGTGAGTCACGTCCGGGGTTGGCATCGAACTCATGCTGACGTGGCTTTAGCTTCTTAGTGCTGTGCTTTAGCCCGCTGCACCACCAGGGAGGGCCCAGAAGGAAAATTTTAAGTTGACCACTTGCATCATCATAGTGCAGTAAAACTTGAGGTTCAAATGTTGGATTAAAAATTTTTATACCGGGGCCCTTTCCGCTGGTAGCACACGGGGGCCAATCATCGAGATGTTTCTTCAGGGACCAAACCTGTGGCAGGAGGAAGCAGCTTTGGATTATGCACCACGAAGTAGGTCCTGCAAAAGGCACTGTAGGGGCGGTCCGGGAAGATCCATCCCTGTGAAGACAGTTTCAGTAGGAAGACGCCTGAGCGGTGGTGGTGGAGGGTGAGGGGACCCTGCCAGCAATGAGCGCTGGAGACCTAAACTTGCACCAGTCGGGGTCCTTTGTCCTTCCTCATAGTTCTAGTTGCTGCACTCCTCCCTCCCTGCTCTGACCTTCCTCAGAACTGGCTCTCAAGGAGGCGAAACAAAGGGTCAGACTAAACCAAAGTAACAACAAACCTAGAAACCCCACTGCGGAATTGAGGCTACAAGCCCCAGAGGGGAAAGGTGAGGGGGCTGAGGGGGACAGAGAAAGGGCACAGTGGATCGGGTGGGGGCTGAGCCGCCGTGGCGCTCAGATGTGCTCTGACGAGGGGGCATTCTAGGCCTTTGAGTCGCGCACGGTACTGTAAGCCAATGTGACCTCATTTTTTAAAAGGCTGGGACAGACGGCTCTGGAACATTCATTCCCAGGAAGAGAAGGGAACACGCGTGACCTCTCCTGGAAATCTGTCTAGTAACAGCGTTCCTCAAAGTGAACCCCGAGTTCCTAGAGTTGGACATTAACGAGGGAGACAAAGGCAAAGAAATGGCCCTGAAATCATCTAACGCAAATCACGTGTTTGCTCCTGGGTGGGGTACGGGATAGGCCTGCTGAAACAGTGCTGACCTATTGCCACCTGAACTTAAACCTGTGAACTACATGGAGACATTTGCATAAGCTTGCTGAGCAGTAACATACTTGCAAAAGGAAATATATATTTAAATGTTATGCATGTTGTCCTTATTCATTCAATTACTTTTTGCCATTTTTCCCCAAGATTTATTTATTTATGCTTACAGAACTGGGGTACAGGCCAGAGGTGTGGTGGGTGAGAAGATTCACCAGAGACAGAGTAGAGAGAACAGGCAGATGGACTGCAATACACTGCTGAGGGGAGCAACAGAGGTCTGCCGGGCCATGTGGATCAGCTCCCTGGCCGGGGATTGAACTCCTGCTGCAGTGGCTTCTGAGAGCTTCACCATGCGCTGCCTTAACCCATTGCTCCACCAGGGAGAGCCCCTTTTTGCCATTTTTATGGACATGACAACTGAGGTGAAGAAAACACAGCTTGACAATGGTGAAAACACATGAGGCTGTTGCTGGATTTTTTCTTGCTGAACAGCAGCAATTAGGTTCCTAGCAGGAAGGACCTGATCACTTGCACAAAAAGAAAACACATGATTTTAGATACAGAATCAGTATTTGATTTGATCAGCCAATTTTAAGTTGAAGGAAGGAGAAGAGCTTCAGGGCCTGGGTGGGTCCGAACAGGGAACCTGGATGTAAATACCAAGCCTTTGATCAGGAGTAGGAATCATTATTAGTTTATCCCACGGAGAAATTATTAGTTTCTCCTTTTTTCTCTCTCATGCTCTGTATCTGCAGGGTATTTTGTAAAATTTCACTGGGGGAGGATGCTTCCTCTTACCTTGCAAATGCAGAATTCTGAGTGCCTTGCTTAACTGCGAATTGCTGCTGTCACTGAGGTAAGGGAACCATAGGTGTGAGCTGTGACCAGAACCGTCAACATTGGCCGAGTCTAAAGACACCTGGTTTCTTGTTCCTTTTTCCTGAGATTTCAACTGTTATATATTCAAAATTACTACACGTGGACATTCTTGGTTTTAGGAAATAGTGCTTCAATGCTAAAATGTGTTTTAGACATCACTGTTATGTCTACAAGTCTATTAGACTTTTACTTACGGAATTAATTTTAATGAAGAAATTCTTATTTAACACCAGCGATAGAAAGTAGGACTGTCATCTAGTTCCTTAGTAAAAGGAAAATAGAATGTGTTTCGGCCCAACATTTTTATGAGAATCAAAACAATGAAATTTGATGGCTGAGTTTTTGGACTTTAGAAATGTATACTTAAGTCTGAACAAAAGTCTGCCTGAATATAAAGGCGTGTGAAATAAGGTAGGGCCTATGGGTAGTTACTTAGAAAAATTTGTAATTCTTAATCTGGGTTCCATTTGTGGGACGATTAGCCAAAATTATGCTGTTGAGTCTGATGTAATGTATAGGAGGGAGCACAATTGCAACCTAGGAGAAATAGATTCAACTATCGTGAAAGACAAATCAAAGTTTGTTCCCAGCAGGGAAAACAACAGGAGTGAAGTGTGGTTGCTTTGACAGGTGGGGCAGGCACCACCATGAGAAAGAAGATTGAGAAGTTTAATACCCATCAGGCCTTGTAGAGTCAAATGGGCCATGGAGAACCGTTTGGATTTTATTCTTCAGGCAATGGCAACCCACATTTGAACAGTAATTTGAAAAGACTGCTGATGATTGAAAAAAGAGGCTGGAAACATGTTGCTTAAAGTAAAAACCTAGCAGGTAGGGCTTTGCTAATGTCTGACAACGCTCTCTGCTTTTTTGCAATCTTTTCTTTTTCAGACATTTTCAGTGCAGTTTATTAGGAAGTATATTTGTGATTTCAATATGTTGGTCCTCAAGAATGCGGTTCAGTTTCCTTCATCAGATGTTTATTGAATACCTATTACGCCTAGTTTTTATAGAAAACTACAAAAACAAATTAGACATTGTTTCGCTATGTGTAGCTTAAGGTCATGAGAGTATTATAAACAAAATCCTATTCCAGCATGGAGCAGGGAGGTCTCCGTTATGAATTAATTTACTAAAATTCATTTACCTTCCATTATGTTGAAATACACTTATTTCCCAGTAAGATATTTGTGGAGAGAGAGGGAAATGTGCCATTTCCCCCCTTAATACAAATTTAAGAAAAATCGCTGCCCTTCTGGCAGGTCTCTCAATCCCGCTTATGTCAACAGAACCTTCTCAGACACTGCCTGACACAAGTCTGCTCAGACCCAGTCACTGTCTCCGCCTCCCCACCTCTGGGGTGTGCTCTCAGATCTCCCTGTTACTGGAGCTCCCACTTGGCCCTCTGCTGTGGGAGCTGCCCAGAAACTGATTCTCTACCCAGCATCCCTCTGGGTCTAGAGAAATTCGAGTTTATGGGCTGGTTCACCATTGGGCTTTGCACTGAGAAAGATTCAAAGCTTGTAGAGCTCAGGTTTGGGGAAGATTTGGGAGAGCAGGGGAAGTCTCACTTGTGAGGAATAGTATCAAAGTTGCATTTATGATTTAATACGTTTATTGAGTTTGCCAGGGATGGTGTAAGACAGCCAAGACTTTAAGTTGACCTGTTAAAACCCCAGCTCTGCTATTTACATTCTGTGTGACTGTCAGCGGGTCACTTAACCTCTTTCAGCCTGTTTCCTTATCTGTAAAATGGGAGTGATAGTCACATGTTTCATAGTATTTTCTGGGAGACAGAAAGCAAGTCATAGGGACCCCAAAGCAGAGTAGGCCCTTTGTAAGTGGTCACTGAAACTGCTGTCTTTACAAAAATGCACAGGAGATTGCAAACAAAGTTGATTAGGAGTGCCTGTAATTACTACCAGACTAAAAATTTTATCCCCCTTACCTACCATTTATTTGTTGAAAAAATATATAACATGGGACAGACAGCCTTTCAAGTCTTTCAGCTTCTTAATACAAAGAATATTCTTCAATAACTATAAACTTAGAGGCAAAGATAAAGTGTAAAATAAACAGTAATATGACTATGCAACAGAGTATGTTCCAAGAGAAACTGAATATTTATTTCTCTACACTAAGATAGTAAAAAAAAAAAGGGCAGTATTCTTACACCTGTCCCAACTCTCAACTTTCTACCACCCTTTCTAGTTTTAAAATGGAAGGGTAAGTATATTGATGTTAACTTTAAAATAGAACATAAACAATCAAACAACAGCAGGTGATTTTAAACCTCTGGTCCTTGTTCAAAAATGTACCAACTGATACCAGAGTCCTGAAATTAAACTTGTGGTCTCTAACTGCCCTAACTGGAGCTCAGGCCCATGATGAACGAGGCATCATCCTTGGTCTGATTGGCCAGACTTGGGCCACATAGCCACATTTGGAGTCAGGAGTGGAATAAATACCATCAGAATCACAAGAATGAGAATCAAAAGAAAAGGAAATCAGGGCCCTCCCTGGTGGCACAGCGGGTTAAAGCACAGCACCAAGAAGCTTAAGCCACTTCCGCATGAGTTTGATCCCCACCTGCCCCGGAGGTGACCATGTTGGCATGGCAGACCTCTCCTGACCCGCCCCCTGCTCCCCTCAGCAGTGTACTTGGTCGATCTGCCTGTTCTGCACCCCACTCTGTCTCTGGTGAATCCGCTCACCCTCCCTCCACATCTCTGGCCTGTACCCCAGTTCTGTATGAATAAATAAATCTTGAAAAAAAAAGAAAGAAAGAAAAGAAAAGGAAATCAGAGACTATATCCAGAAAGTACTGTGATTAGATGTGGAATAGTAAAAGAACAACTATGTTCCATTACAGACTGAGAGTCACTGAAAAAGAAAAAAGATTTTTTTTTCATTAAGATTTATAGCTAGTCTGAATTATTTATCAGATCTTCTAAGGAAAATAATATTTTTCTATTTTAAACTTTTCCAGAGAGTCTAAAATGAAAGATTCCCTTTTTAAGTAAGAGAGATACATACTATCTACTCTCAGTGAGGCCATAGGCCAAGCACTTGGAGTTTACAAACATATTGAAATATTATTCACCTCTGCAAATATACTGAATGGACAGGATTTTTCAAAATAATGTTTTAGGGAGTTTTCATAAAGGGATAAATATTTTGAGCAGCTCTCCTCATCAGCAATTCAACATACTTGAAGTTTCTCACATTGAAAGGCCTAGAATTTCTGAAGTTCCCTCCCTATTGTTTTGTTCTTTGCTGTAGGTAAGCTCCTCAAACCCAAAGGAGCAGTCATGTCATGGGTTTTCTTGTACTCTCTTACCTTCCACTTTCCTAGGACCACTAACTTTCTTATGAATTTAGTATTTCAAATATAAGAATAATAAAATCCCCCACCTTCAATTTGAAGTTTAGCTAGTTAGGAAATTGCAGACTGTGGGTATGGACAGGCCGTCAAGCTTATGGCAACACCAGGTATTTACTTGAAGCCAAGTTACAGAAACAACATAAGTGCCCAATGGCAGATGAGTGAATAAAGCAGATGTGGTCTATACACATATGTGGACAATTGCTCAGATTAAACAAAGATGAAATCTTGACATTTATGAGAGTATGGATGGAGCTGGAGATTATGTCAAGCAAGTAAGGTAGAAGGAGGAAGACAGGGCCCTCCCTGGTGCAGGATGGGTTAAAGCACAGCACTATGAAGCTGTCCGCAGCCACTGCAGTGTGAGTTCAATCCCCCACCAGGGAGTGACCCACATGGCGCGGCAGACCTCTCCTGTCTCCCTGCTGCTCCCCTCAGCAGTGTGTTTCAGTACATCTTCCTGTTCTGCTCCCCACTCTGTCTGTGGTGAATCCTCTCTCCTCCTGCACCTCTGGCCTGTACCCCAATTCTTTCAATATAAGAAGAAAGAAAAATATCAGATTATTTCTCTCTTATGTGGAATATAAAGAAACAAAACAAAGGAACAGACCAACTTCAGTATCAATCAATCAATGAATTAATCTGGGCATTTTGGGGGAAGTCAGCTCTTAAATCACCAGGCACAGGAGAGGCCTGTCTTCTGAATGTGCTCCCGGAGCCATTTCTCTGTATGGGGCAGGCAGAAAGGGCACCCACACATCTCTGAGGAGCTCGAGATGGGGGTTGGGGGGTCATTATTCTCACCGGCTCAATTTTCCTAACAATAGCTCACAATCTAAAATGTTGGGAAGAAATACTGGTCAGGAAATTGGGGATTGGGGAGGCAGAAGTGAGCTTGAAGGCGAAGCGTCGATCTTGAGAAGCATCCTGAGCAGGGGGGAGAAATGACCAGAAAGAAAGGACAAGCCAGTCTCCTCAACCTGATGTGACCTAAGAGACAGAGCTGCAGCAGCTCGAGAAGTCAGGGACGCTGCATAGGGAAGGCGTCCGTGAACTATTTTAGACCCTAAACTTCTGGGGTGAGGAAACACAAACTTTCTGCAAAAGCCAATACATATGACATAGAAACATTTCACAGGCAATTTTATGTTGCCTTCGACAACCTTGCACAGAAATGCTGTGGGTGCCCTCCAGGCCTGGATGGGACATTTATGTCTCCAGGGGACCACCAGGGGCTTGACTTCAGTTAATATCAACAGTTTCTTTTCAGCAGAAAGAAACTATCTTGTGGGGTAGTAACTGCTGGAATGAAATTCCAGTTTGACATCTGCTCCAGATTCATATGCAGCTGTTGCTTCTCTACCTCACGGCAGCTGGTGAGATGGCAACACTCAGGATGTGTGAGAGCAGGAGGTAGAAGGCCCGGCTGTCCCCAGGCCCTTGGGCCGGCAGCTGAGCTGCAGCAGGGGTCACTGCTGCAGAGTCGGACTCTGGTAGCGCCTGGGAGCTTTCGAAAGCTCCAGCCTCCGCCCTAGATGCAGAGACTGTCTAAGATGGAGGTCCGGATGAGTCACTTGCAAAGCACGCACGGTGTGCAGGGTGCAGTGAGGAACCCCTGCCCGACAGCCTAGGATCTGTGCCTCACTGTGGGTGGGTGTTAGGGAGTTAGGGAGGCCGGAGGAGGAACCGCTAAAGGGAGGAGCCACTGGGGGAGGCGTGGCAAGGGCGTTTGAAGGGTTCCAGCGTTTAAAGACTTGCCCATCACACAGAAGACACATGCTTCTGCACCAACGGGGAAGTAGTAGAATCTGGGAAAGGACAGACAAAGCTTTCCCGATTGGAGGAGCCGAGACGTGACCTTTACAGGAGTGGGCTAACACACACTAGACGGGGACTCAGTGGGCACCTTCCCGGCAAAGGTCTTTATAGTCTCACCTTGACACCTACCTCATTTAGCTAAAGGCCACTCATGTTCTGCTTCTGTACCCCAATGCGGTTCAGACTAAGCTCAGCTCTCTAGTATACAAAAGCCCTTGCACGGAGACCGCTGTCTTTCTTCTACTCCATACGCCACATCGCAGTTCATGCTGCTATTAATTAATATGTCGGCCCAGTGGTAAAAGGCTTTGCTAGTCCTAGTTACTCGGTCCCGTCGAGGTCCCTATAAAGTAGGGCTTCGTGTCTTATTTCTGCTTTACAGATAATAAACGGGGAGCTTGGAGAAGCTAATAGGTGACCAAAATCATACTTAAGAAGTGTCAGTCACTTCAGAGGGTGCTTTGTGGGGTGGACACAGCATTCGGAAGAGATGGAAACTGACACCCCTTATTCATACACTACACCATGTTGTAAAATGACTTAGCTTCAGCAAAAAAAAAGACAGTTAATTTTTATTTTATTTTTTAACTAAAGGGGTAGTCTTATTTTTCTTTAAAGATGTGTGTATTTGTGCATACAAGTAATGGGGTGTGGGCCAGAGCTGGGAGGGTGCGATGGGGGTGAGAGCATTCACCAGAGACAGAGTGGGGAACGGAACAGGCGGATCCACTGAAATCTACTGCTGCGGGGAGCAGTGGGGAGACAGGAGTGGGCTGCTGTCACCTCCCTGGCCCAGGATCAGGATCGAACTCTGTTGCAGTGACTGTCAATAATAGTGCTGTCTTTAACCCGTGCACCACCAGGGAGGCCCTCTGAGAATTGCTTCCCGTTCTTGTGGGAATAGGCCCTGAAGTGGAGTGGCTGGGTCATATGATAATTCCGTCCCTAATCCCATTTTTATTGGATGAACCACTTTTATTGCGTTTGCTTTGGTAAGCAATTACGCAAGCTTCTGGTACATAAAGGCTTCAGTCCTAACGTGTGATTTGCCAAAATCACCTGGCAAAGGTTTAATTCCTGTCCTGGCATTCGACCTTCATAAACTATCCATGTAACGAAGTGTTTCATTTTCGAAAACATGGTGGCTAAGGCCGACTTCAGGCCCAGCTGTCGTCTGGTTAGGAAGGCTCTCGTCCGTTTCTCTTAAAGCTGGGGTCAAGCGCGTCTCCATGCCACACCTGCGCACGTGAAAGGCCGCGCATGCGCGGGCGGGCTTGTTGCTCGCCGCCCTCACAGCCTGTTGGACCCTGAATTTGAGTCAGAGGATTCGGAGCGCGTCCCCCAATGGCTTCCTTACGGTCCTGCCTCGAGGCAGAGGACCAGACTGCATTTGTGTCATTCTCCTTTTCTGACTCGCGGGGAAAAGCAGACTGCAGCGATCGTGTGGACAGGAGAGCAGCACCCCCATTTCCCCCTGACCCTCAATAAGGAGGCCAGTGCGGCTGCTGTGGAGAAACCAAGGGGAATGTGGGAGGCGACGGGGTCCGCGTGGTGAGGAGCAGTCAGGCGGGGCCTTCGGTCTCGGTGAGCGGTCGTAGGTGTCACGTAGGTGTCCTTCCTGCGTGACAGGGAGTCATTGGAGGTTTTGAGCGGATAAACGACATATTCGCCGCATGTTTTTCTGGAGAACTCTGACCGCTCTACTGAGAACAGACTGCAGGGCAGATGAGAACAGGCTCTCCGTGTCCACGTCAGTGGGAGCGGCTGGGCCAGAGAGGAGGCAAAGCAGGTGGGTGCTGTGTCGCTCTACATACGACTTACAGGAGAGCTGCACGGTTGGTTACTAGGAAAAGAAAGGTGTCGAGGTCACCCCAAAGTGACGGGTCTGGACATGAGAGGGAGGGAAGGCCAGAGATGGAGGTGGTGAGGCTGCGGGGTTTGGGGGGGGCGGGGTTGGTGGGGAAAGTCTCGGGAACTCCGTCTTGAATGTTCCGATTAAGATGTCTGTCTTGCATCCAATTACAGTGTCGTGTATAGGCTGAGTATGCTGATTCGGGGTGAGAGTTTTGGCCACTAAACCCACTAAGGTTGGAATAAGCTGTTTTTGATCATAGTTTGTAACAAAAAGAAGAGTTTGGCATCAGCCATAATAACCTAAAGATTTCAAGCAGGATTAAATTATTCCAGGAAGTTGGAAGCTCACATGATTATTGGATGAGGGCAGAGTGCAGGTCAGGAAAAGGCTCTGGAAGTCGGGAAACCCAGGGAGGAGCCCTGCTCCATCGACCTTGATGAAAGAAGGCACAAGGTTGTGAGGACTGAGAACAGGGTCTAGATGGTCTAAAGATCTGGAGCCGCACGAGGGACAAAGAGCGGATTGTGATAGCGCCCGCTTGCCTTCCCTGGGCAACTCCGAGACATCAAGGCAGCTCTGTCTGAAAGCTCACTGCCAAGAGGAGGTGCAGGCAGGAGGTGACTCCGACTGCCAAAAGCAGATTTCCAGCTCACCACCGAGCAGGAGACTGATTCATTAGTCCTGGGATGAGGTCCAGGGATTCTTAACAAAAACCACGGGTGATTTTGTACACTGTGATAACCGTGCTCTGAGTTGCTTGCAAACTGGAAACTGTTGCTAGAAATAGCTCCCGAGAGGTAGATGTGAGCTTGAATGTTGGCGGGAGACCCTACTACCAAGAAACAACCCCTGGAAGCACTGTTATTACCCAAGTGTAGAAAATGCTGGAGATCGCCACTATTCCAGAACCCGCCTTTCCTCTAGAATGAGTCACCTTAAAGAAGCAGCTCAGGGCCACTGTCTACCTACATGCTGGAAGAACAGCAGAGATTCTGGTATTTTCTTCTGATTCTTCATGAAGAGGAGAGATCGTAATCCTCCAGAACTTTCTCCAGAAAATTTCCTAGAGTTTAGCTCAAAAAACTGGTCTTTGACTCTTTTACAGAAACCTAAATAATAACCAGGCTCTCCGCCAAGTTAGGATGATGTGTCCAAAAGAAGCTAGGAAGTACTAATTTTAGGGCTAACCTTCAAATTTCAACTATCGTTTGGTCACCTAGGGTGTAAGCAGAGATAATACTATGGCAAGTAGAATCATACGGCATATAAATAACAAGCAAATCGACTTCGTGGAAGAGCTGCAGATTATTTTTAATAAGTCTGAATTCATTGTAAGGGTGTTTGCTTGGTTTCTGTGCCAGAAATTTGTTTAATCAAGGTATAACTGTATTCATATTAAAGAAGAGTTTCAATTAGTTACATCAAACCAAGATTTCAGCAGGCACTTGGTATATTTTCCTAAAAATGTCTTTTTATTACTAGCAACCACTTAATAGCCCTCAACTATTCAGCTCAATCAATTAAATTAATCCCATGAAATAAAATGTGCAATAGAGATGATATCTGAAATCATTTTTATTCATGGTTGGAGACTGTGAAGATTCTTTTGACAAGCCCTTAAAAATCTTGTGGGTGATGTTGGAAACTTCAGTGTACAAGTGCTGGTTCAATTCTGGGAGGGGCTCCCCCTGATTTGATAAGAGTCAGTTCTACACAGAGAACATGCGAAGAGCAAACCCCCAAGCTATACAAAGGCTGCCAGAGTTTCCACATGCTCATTACTGAAATTTTCTAATGCTGAACAACCGAAGAATATGAATATGCAAAGCTTCGAGACAGATCAGTCTGAGTCCTTGTTCTGAAGAGGAAGTCACTCTGCCTTTGGCTTTCTAAGCTCAGAGTCCCCAAAGCAAGCAGGAGAAGAGAGACAGAGGGTTGGGGGTGTTTATTTTTAAAGCAAAAATAGAATTTGCATTTTACAGAGCATATAGCTCCAGATAAATGTTAGAATTGAGCCACTGACTTCTCATGTATGCCCACAGAATTAGTGCACAAGGTTGGCCCAGAGATGAAATGAGAGAAATCCCAACGGTCTGGTGTCCAGAGTTGCAGGCTGCAAGTTCCTGCAGTTTTCTTCTCTCTGTTTCTGGGGTTTTCCAGCTAAAAAATTAAATAAAAGAAGCAAAAGCACCAGCCTGTGCATTTTATTTTGTATAACTGTTT
Organism: Condylura cristata; assembly: GCF_000260355.1. NCBI lineage: Eukaryota > Metazoa > Chordata > Mammalia > Eulipotyphla > Talpidae > Condylura > Condylura cristata. The sequence continues at coordinate 7,929,804 of NW_004567119.1, read as the reverse complement.
TCATGCTCATTTTTAAAAAAGTTCTTGTCCCGTCAGAAAATTAGTATTCATTCATCCAGAGGAGCATGTTGTACCAGAATGATTCATTCCCCCAAAGAGGGTCTCCTCAGTCTACCAGCATCCTTTACATCTTATGGAGGGGTGAATACACTGTCTTCTGTACTTCACACTCCAATTGTGATCCTTCCACCCCTTCCCCAAAGGCAACAGCAACCAAACTATCTTGGGCCAACAGCGCCACCTGCTGATCATAGCATCAAGTGTCTTAACAAAAACAGCAAGGAGAATTGAGTCTCCTTCCCATTTTACCTATCCTGGAAACCGAGTAACTTCTTTTTCCTCAGTTGCAAATTACAAGTCCTCAAGTTACCTCTGTCACCAAGAGAAGTCCCAGGTAGTGTTCATCATTTAAAATTCCTTCTCCTGGCCCTCCCTGGTGCGCAGCGGGTTAAAGCACAGCACTGAGAAGCTAAAGCCACTTCAGCAGGAGTTCGATTCCCGCATGCCCCGAGGTGACCACATGGTGTGGCAGACCTCTCCTGACCCGCCCGCTGCTCCCCTCAGCAGTGTACTTCGTCGATCTGCCTGTTCTGCTCCCCACTCTGTCTCTGGTGAATCCTCTCGCCGCCCCTGAGCCTCTGGCCTGTACCCCAGTTCTGTATGCACAAATAAATAAATCTTTAAAAAAAATGTTAATATTAATATTAAAATTCCTTCTCCATATGGCTGTGTCCATCCCTTTATATGGCCTGGTTTTACACCCTCCCCTCTGGTCATATACTCTCCACTTTGTCCTCTGGATGAGAACTGGAGGTTTTCACTCATTTGTGGAATATAGAGAAGCAAAACCAATAGCAAACTCTACAAATCTGATTGTAGAACTGGGGCCACCAGAGAGGGAGGGGAAGATGCAGTTTAATGTGTCTGTCGGGAATGAATGGACTATGGTGGAGGCCTGTGGGTGCTTTGGTGGTGGGTGTGGTGTGGCAGTAACACCTGACACGTCAGGTCCTATCCTTCTAAGCCATACACAACACTGCAAAGTAATGTCACCCCAATAAAAATAATTAAATAAGAAAAGCAATTGGGCCTCCTTGGTGGGTTAAGTATCAATGCTCTTACTGATATGGCCTGAGTTTGATTCCAGCCAGGGAGTGACCCACACAGCACAGCAGACACCTTCTGTCGCCAACTGCTCCCCTGAGCGGTGTATTTCAGTAAATCTGCCTGTTCTGCTTCCCACTAGGTCTGGTAAACCCTCTCATTCCAGTGAGAACTGGAGCTGACACCCCAGTTCTTCTACACACACACAAAAAAACTATCTGAGGCCAATCATGCCTTTGCCATCCATGTCCAGAGATGCCATGTATCTCATGTGTTAAGGAAATACTATACATTTTGAAATTAAATTCGATGACATGTAAATGCAAGGTATTTGCTCAAGTTTCTCTCCAGCATTTCATTCCATGGAACTTACCTTTCCTCCAATTCTAACCTTTAAGCCTTTCCCACCAGGGGAGACCTCCACCCTTGCCCCCCACAGCTCTGTGTGGGAACTCTGTCCCTTCCTCAGCCCCGTGTCTGATGGGGAAGAGGGTCTCTACTTGTCCATTAATTTCTCTTTCACTGAAATCTAATTGTGTGGTTGAAGATGGAAACGAGGCTTTTAGTGGTGAACATAATGTAGTCTATACAGCTGCTGATTCGCCCTGCTGTACACCTGAAACTATATAAGGTTATAAACCATTGTTACTGCAATAAAAACAATGCTTAATTCCACCCTGCCTGCTTCCCTCTTAATAGTGAGCCCAAACACCACGCTTGCATTTCAACCTGCTTTTTTAAACACTATTTTCATTAGCAAATGGGTTCTGAGCAGTGAGCTGATGAATGAAACTTTGAAGCACAATGCAAGAATATTGCTTCTTCTCAAGCAGGACCAAATTTAACAGAAGAATTTCTGGCCTGACTGAGTTACTGTAAAGGTAGGAGAGGACAGGGTTTGTTGCTGGCAGCTTCCCCTGCTCGCCACCCACCCCAACCAGGGCTTAGAGATGGGGTTTATCCTTCAAAAGCATGGTGGAATGTTGGAGGCAAAGGCATTTAGCAGAAGTAACCAGGTAACACGCATGGTCACCAAGAGAACTCCAGAAACTCGTTGGAATCTGAAAAAATGTGTCCCCCCCCCCCCAGATGTTAAGTCCTGAGTCAGGGGAGCTGTGAAATACCTTGGCAGGAAACTTCTGTTACTGACCCCACTCCTGAGCTCAGAGTAAAGCTCTCTGTTTCCCAACAGAGTCCTAATATGCAAACAGAACAGTCAAATGAGGAAGCAAACAGGAAATTGTATCTTTTCAGAGGTCAAATTGGCTGAAACTTTTGAATAAAGTACAAAAGGGCAGGAGAGCCAAAGACCCTGGTGAAATCAGGGCCCTGTCCCCTGGAGCCACTCAGCTGAGTGGGAAAATAATTTCATATCCTCACGCCTGGATTTTAAGTGCAGAAAGCAATATAGTGTGGCAAAAAATAGGGGATATAAATTTAATAAAATGAGTTTTATGAGACGGGGCACCACAGAACTTCCCTAATTAAACTTTATCCTCACGTTAGGGCAATTTTCTTCTTTTGGAGACCAGCCTATCCTTTATTTCTTAACTTCCTATCATTATTTTTTTATTGGGAAAGCAATTATTTTTACTTAAACCCGTGGACAGAGCTCATAAAATGACATTGTTTAGTTCATACTCTGCATTGTTGAAGGTCTAAGGGATTAAGAACATGCTTTTGGAGGGGAAATAGATCACCAGAGTCAGTATTACTTACTAAGCAAAGTGTTACTTAGTAGATTGTACCCAGGATTAAAATGTTAAGCTGGGTTTTCTGACTGAAGATTGGGAAAAAAATTTTTTTAAAATAATATAATAGTTTATTTTTACATCATTTTGTACATTTTTCTTTTCATCTCAATTGTCATCCCCATGGGTTTCCCATCAATGAGTCACCCGTGTGCCATCACCATAG
>NW_004567119.1:7925600-7926155 GCF_000260355.1 Condylura cristata | reverse complement strand
TCCCCACTCTGTCTCTGGTGAAGCCTCGCCGCCCCTGAGCCTCTGGCCTGTTCCCCAGTTCTGTATACACAAATAAATAAATCTTTAAAAAAAAAAAAATATTAACTGGTAGAACCAAAGGAAAATGTCCCCTGAGACCCTTAAATATATTCTCTTCCATCAGAAAACTGTACAGGAACCAGTCACGACTGTGCAAACTATTTCACAGAGCAGCTTGAGGAGACTTGCCTGCACCACTGCTAGCATCCGCCTGGACATGCAGGGAGACAGAAGTGACACAGCTGCTCCAAACACCTGCTATTAAAAAATGGATGTCAGGTGGCGCAGCGAGTTAAAGCACAGCATTCAGAAGCTAAAGCCACTTCTGCATGAGTTTGATCCCTGCCCTGGAAGTAACCTACATGGCTGGGCAGACCTCTCCTGACCCGCCCGCTGCTCCCCTCAGCAGTGTACTTCGTCGATCTGCCTGTTCTGCTTCCCACTAGGTCTGGTAAACCCTCTCATTCCAGTGAGAACTGGAGCTGACACCCCAGTTCTTCTACACACACACAAAAA
>NW_004567119.1:7837157-7925050 GCF_000260355.1 Condylura cristata | reverse complement strand
AGCCTCTGGACTGTACCCCAGTTCTGTATGCACAAATAAATAAATCTTAAAAAAAAATAGTTGAGCTGAAAATTTAAGAAAGGGAGAGAGAAACCCCTTTCCTTAAAGACAATACCATGAGGTATTTGTGCTATTTCTTTACAGCAAAGCCCCTAACTTAGGATGGCAGGGATACAGCCAAGCATGTGTTTCCAAGTCAGTACTTCTCAAGATAACGGGGTGTTTTACCTGCTGGGGAGCCCCAGGTGACCAGTGGTGTTGGCAGTAGCCTCAGAACATCTTCTTTGAAAAAGGAAGAAGATGCTGATCTCTGGCCCACCAGATGCTGTTTGGATACAGATATCAGTAGACTGCACACTTCAAAGCTGCTGTCCAAGATGGAGTCAGGAGAGTCTCTAAGATTAATTGGCTTTTGTTATTTGATTGCTTTCCATGGAAATAAACCTGCAGGGATGCTGCCAGGTGAAGGAGGCTGTGAAAGAAGAGAAGGGAGGTGGAAGGAGGAAGTCCATGAGACAAGAGTCTGGAGAAAGGAATGCCAGCCTGCTAGCCTTCCTTTCTTGTTTTTCTCACAAAAATGTGAATGTAAACATAGACTGTATTTGCTAAGCTACATTCAATAAGCCTAAAAAAAAATGAGGCCAAGTGTTTATGTAATAGGGTCCTTTAGCACAACAATGTAGGTGTTCTTAATTTCCAGGGGCAGAGTGGAAAAATCTAAAAAGCCACCCAGTGTTCAAGAGTACTTTGCTTACTATTTTAATTAACCTTTGTTTATGCCTAGAGGTGCCATTAAGGTGCCAGTTCACCCGGGGACTGGCAGGGATACACCTGGCTGGTGTTCCGCTCAGGCTGCCTCACTGCTCCTGTTGACACAGCTACGCGACAGGAGATTTTTTAAAGTTTCTGCTTTGTTTATATCCAAGTCTGTTTTTCTGTCATACTCAGATAAGTAGCTATGCATGATGTGGATCAAATAACAGTGGTAGACTTTTAAAAATATTTGTCACCTTGAGACATTGGCACTGTGGTTAAAGCAGAGGATAATTTAATTTCCTTTCATTTGAAAAAGTGGCTGAAAGCAGGATGATTGATTCTGAAGCATGGGATTTCCCTCCCTGCCCCCTCCCCGGACCGGCAGACCTTGAGGCACACTAGTCAGGGTTAAGAGGTTGGGCTCACCTGGGAGGGTAAAGGGGACATGACAGTTTCTACCTGGGCGAACACCTGCCAGGTGTTGTGTATTTCAGAACATCAGTCAGAACATGGCTGTGCAACCCGAGCCTGCATGTATTTGGGACGTTAAGTCTAATTATAATAATTAGATTATAAATAATTCATCTTGTATCAGTACAGTGCGTGGTATTTCTTTGATGGGTGATCTGGGGTTTTTTCTCCAGCACTTAAGACATAGCTTGCTACCAAGATGCTGAGAATCACAGTGCCATATCATTATTATTATTATTATTATTATTATTATTATTATTATTATTGAAATCAAAGCCTAGGAATTCTGGGCAATGATTTAAAAAGCACTTACAGATGGCTCTCAGGGCCAGAAGCACATATCACGGGAGTAGGGTGAAAATAAGACAGTAGAGCTGGTCAAATGGGGCTGTTTCCTCTGCTAAATAGAGACCCAGCGCATTCTTAACTTTCTGCAACTGGTAGAACTAAATGCCAAGCACAAAATCCAGAGCTAGTTCTGTTTGGCTGCCAGGGGTAGCTTTGGAAGCATGGGATGAAAGTTGAGAAGATCATTGAGCTCCGTAAAACTTGAGTACTCACTGACTCCTTCTAGCATAACTAATAATGTCATGCACTTTAGTAATCATCCCCAATCACATGCATGTATGTGTGTATATATAAACACTAAGGTAAGTATTGGATCAAATGCAAGGGAAAATGCAAATTGTTAAGATGTTTTGAGAATGCAAGCCTGGATGTAGCTATTAAGGTTAGTACTATACCCACCTCTTTCCCTAACAATTGCATAAAAATGAGCCAGCAGTGGTGGGAACGCAAACTGGTACAACCACTATGGAAAACTGTTCAGAGGTTTCTCAAACTGCTAAAAATGGAGCTTCCCTATGACCCACTCCTAGGTATCTACCCAAAAGACACAAAAACACTGATTCAAAAAGTCACCTGCACCCCCATGTTTATTGCTGCTTTATTTACAATCAGAAAACATGGAATCAAGCCAAATGCCCAAAAGTAGTTGACTGGATTAGAAAGATGTGGTACATATATACAATGGAATATTACTCAGCAACCAAAAAAGAGAAACACATGTCCTTTGCAGCAACTTGGATGGAGCTGGAAAAGATCATGCTTAGTGAACTAAGCCAGAAAGAAAAGGGAAAATACTCAATGGTTTCACTCATAGCAGGAGTATAACAGACCAGGGGAGAAAATAATAATAATAATGAACAACTATATATCAGAGACATTTTATGGGGGTGAAGTGGGGGAGGGGATCAAAAATAAGGTAGGGGGGAGAAGTGCATGGGCCTACAGTGATGGCACATGGGTGATTTGGTGATGGGAAGCCCACAGGGATTACAACTGAGATGGAAAAAGGCACAAAATGATGTAAAAATAAGTTACTATATTATTAAACAAAACAAAAAAAAGAGCCAGCAGCATAAGCGTGTTTACAAGAATCTTTGTGTAGCTTTGCTCATAGAGGCAGAAGATAAAACACAAAGGAAACCTTTGTGATGAGGAGGTGGAAGTATGTAACCTTTTAAAAATTTTAAGGTAAACTATGGTTCTCTATACCATAAAATGCTGTGCATTCGCTGAAGAGAACGTACTAGATCTCTGTGTAAATGAGTGGATTTGGAGGGATTTCCACAGTATGCGTTTCAGTGAGAAAAAGTTTCTAACAGTTTTTATAGTACTAGTAAGGAGGGCTAGATGAGGAAAAAGTGATAAGCAATTCACTGAAGTGTTTTTTAAAGTATTCTCAATAAAATGCATGTTTGATAGAATCCCATTTGCTCAAAATTGCATCTGGAAATCGGCACACATATATCAAGTCCTCTCTTAAGGACTCCCAGCTATGATCACTGACTGTAGCATGAGCACACCTCCAAGGTCTGCCTGAGCTTCTTGTTTTTTTTTTTAAGAATTATTATTTTAAAAATTTCTTTATGCATAAGAACACAGAAACAGGGAGTTAGAGGACTCCAGAGACAGAGTGGGGAGCACAACAGGAAGTGACTGAAGTCCACTGCTAAGGGGAGCAGTGGGCTAGGCAGGAAAGGTCTGCTGCACCGTGTGGGTCACTTCCCTGGCCGGGGCTCAAACTCGTGCTGCAGTGGCTGGTGATAGCTTGATAACGCTGACACCTAACCTCTGCACCACCAGGGAGGGCCTGCATGGGGCTCTCCACAGATGTGGGTGTGAGGGCCATTGCTTATCTCAGTTGTCTCAGTGGGAGCGTACACGTATGTGTGAGTGTGTGTGTGTGTGTGTGTGTGTGTGTGTGTGTACCATGCTGCGATGGAGGGGTGTCTTATGCTGGGTAGAATCCCTCCATGTACCCTTAGCTGCTGGGAGAGCATTCAGCCACCTGAGGCCCTGACTGGAAGAAGCAGATTGGCAGAGAATGAATGAGTGACCACAAATGATTAATATCAGGAGAATATTGTTTAATATTAGAAGTGTTTGCAGTTTTCTTTTAGATGCTTGGTGATGATTTTATGTCTAGAAATCTGCTGTAGGAATTTAACTCTTGTTTCTAGAGGACTTACTATAAGTCTGAAGAAAGATATTGAAGGACAGTCACTAAATGTTAGTAGTTGTTACCTTGGATGATTGTTGGTTTTTACTTAATTTTTTATTCTTGACTACAATATAGCATATTTTACCCATATAGTGAGATAGAAGTGGTTTAAAATAGCAATTTCAATGTTGTAAATGATATTTAAGAGAAAAACTTAAAAATCTGTAATATATAGAATGTATAGTATAGGCAGATTTTCGAATGGTCAAAAACTAATACTATATTTTTAAATGTAAGGATTCCTGTATATATTCTAGACAACCAGTAAATTTTATAAAATTTAGCAGATTTTAAAAATGTTACATAACAGGTTTACATTATGGTGAGAGGTTATGACCCCAAAGGTAGATAACTTGCACACTCTAGTCCTGCTCCAGAGCCTTAACACCAACTAGAATGTGACAAAATCAGCTCTCCAGGCATGGAAGTGCTGGGTTTTGATAGAGTCAGAATTACAGCTGTGTCGTTCCTCTTGGAGCAGGAATAAATTCCATCCATTCCAACTCCCTGAAGCATGTCTAGGCCAAGATTTCCAATAAAACCATGCAAGTCACCTAAAAATACATCTCCACACCATGGGTCTGTCTGGATTTGAACATCTTGGTTGCCATCCATGGAAATAATGCTAACCCGAAGGGAAAAAATCCACCGTCCCCACCTCCTGAGTCCTAGCTGAGATGCTAGTACCACGAGGCAGATTAACAGAAGGGATTCCCGATTTACTTACTATGTTTTCCAGATGTGTGAGGAAATAAGACCTAAGCAGCAGTTAACTAAGCGCTCTAGTGGGAAGTTTGATGAAGAGAGAGGGGCATCGTTGCAAAGTGTAAGAACAAAGGGCTGGGTGTGAGGTAAGATTCTGAGCCAGGGATTCCTCTCCTGTGCCTGTGTTTACAGATAATGTTCATTCTGAGGTAGGCAAGGGATAAATATAACTGACTCCTATTAACTAAAGATTAATGAAAGTAGGTGTAAAAATAATAGCTTTGTTCAGCTGACTCTTGTCGGAGTGTTTTCTCTGTGTTCCTGAGTAACTTCACGTGAGCACGTGAAATCAACCCTCAAGCAGACCTTGGAAATGAGACAGGAGTGGGCTGGAGCTGACTTCCCAGCGTGTGAGTTACTTGTTCAGTAAGTTGAGTAAGTTGTTCTTTCTGAGCCCTGGTGGATTTCCTGACTTCTTGGTTAAGAAGATAAATTTCTATCAGCATCACCCTTCCCTACTGTTCTCCTCAAATCAAACTGATTTAATCTTAGGAAATAAAGATTCTTAAGGTGGGCTTAATGAATTACCCCAATCATTTAGAGGTGCTGTAGAATAAACGCCAGTGAACCTCTAATTTAGAATCCAGGCATGTCCTCAAGGACTGGAGTAAGCTTGCCGGGACCTCCCGCCTCCCACTCTGTGGCGACCAATGATGCCTGGCGCCTGCGACCCAGCGCTGAGGGCGGCGGGAAGGACCCCCCCCCGCCCCTCCCCTGCACCCCACCCCACCCCCAGCCTTCCTTCAGAAGCCCCTCTTCCCATACCCCATTCTCCTGATCAAGAAAGTGTTACTCTAGCAGGGGTGATAGAATTATGTTCGTTGCCTCCCTCCCCCAAACCTTCTGCCAGAGCCTGACTCTTCATACACAATTCCAATATGTCCATCCTTCTGTGGGGAATACGGTTCTCTTCTGCCCCCCTAGAAACCCCCTGTGATTTCACTTGAACACTGGGGCGGGTGATGATGGGGGGGCAATATGGGCTATTTCCCTCACAGAGTTGTTATGAGGATAAATGAAATGATATTCATTCAGCACTTTAGATGTTCTGATAAAATGCACCTTTGTAAATATGAAGTATTCTAAAAGGCCAGTGACTGCAACTTCTATTGAAAATAAAAGTGCTGACAGCAATTTCAACCTTGGAAAGTAAGCACATCAGCTTGAAATTGAAGTGCACTTTGCCAGGTAACGGCAGGCTGATCACCTACATGGGTCCTTGCTGCAAATAAGCTAATGTTAGCCTGGGTTGCTGTGGGCCTGCTCTGCTGCCGGGAAGCCTCTAAGGTCGTGGCCAGGCCCTGGGTACTTTGTGACCCAAGGACAGCTGGTGGTCTAGCTTGGTCTTACGACCTCCAGGAGCATCACAGGCCATCTCAAAAAGAAAGCAAAGATAAAAGACATCTTTGGCATAAATTACAGAGCTATCCAAGCCTGCTTTTGTGATCAGCTGTGGTCCTTGGGGCACATTAAAGCCATCCTATCAGCGTTAGCCTGAAACCCCCAAGACTCTAGACTCTTCTGGAGAGAGAAGCAAAACTGTCATCTCTCAGGTGCCCACGGCCTGGGCCTCAGGCGACACGGAAGCTCTGTGGATACCATGTTACCCGCTTACCGCCCACTGGGGGATGTTCTGACGTTGTCCTAGGGCATTGTGTGTGCTGCATATTTTATCAAGTAAAAAGTGTGCCAGGACTATTAGTGATCACAACTAACCTAGCGTCCTCGGTGCCATGATCTGGCCAAGCCCAGGCAGTGAGGAAGCTGGCCAGCTGACAGAGTCGTCCCCAACCATGGCCACCAGGAGAACTAGGAAGAAAGAGAGTTTGGGAGATGTGAGCCTCATACCCCAGGCAACGATGCGACTGGGACCTTGTTCTAGGGTAGCTTCGAAGGAAGGGTCACAGGCCCAGCAATGAAAACACAGGACTTTTAGCAAGAGGCAGAGGGCGTGAGACCCCACTGCCACAGGAGAGCTTCTCCATCAGCTGGCGCCTGCCTGTGACTCACTAACTGGTCACCTCTCTTTGCTCTTCCAACCGAGCACTCCTTCACCCTCTCTGCCTTCCTGACCTGAATAGGGAGTGGAGACTCTGATTAAAAATTCACAGAAGTCAGGGAGGGAGAGAGAGAGGGGTCAGAGGAGGGGGCATCACAGTTCATGGGGAAATGAGGTGATGGTGCACAGGGGAGTTGGGGGAGGAGATTCTATGGGTCTACACTTGATGGGGGCAGTCAGCATTGTATTAAAGTAAACAACGATGTCTATATATATGTGTGTGTGTGTGTGTGTGTGTGTGTATACATACACACAAATTATAATTAAAATACACACACACAAATTAAAAAAGAAAAATTCACAGAAGAAAAATACAACCTAAAAATCAATACTGATTGCTGACACATACACAAATAATCTCAAAACAAGTGTTTATTTTTAGAAATTTGAACTCAATTTCCCTAGTAAAATCCCTCACTGAACAAACCTGCCCACCTTCCCCACACCTCCCCGTCTTAACTAAGCTACTTAAAATTGTGCCACTTGGGGGAGATAGTCATGCTGGGCCTCTCATGAATACAGGAGGTAGACTTGTTATTATTAAATGTCTAGTTGATTTTTTTTCCTCATGAAGAAAAGGAATTTTGAACGTCTTTGATATTCCTTTTGGCTCTGTTTTTAAGTAACTTGAGGGGAGGTGTTCGCACTTTGGTGATTCTACATATAGATGTATATGTATGTATTTTTAAAAATAATATAAGTTTATTTTTACATCATTTTGTGCCTTTTTCCATCTCAGTTGTAATCCCCGAGGGCTTCCCATCCGCAAATCACCCGTGTGCCATCACCACAGTCCAGTGCACCTCCGCAAACCCCCCCCCCATTTTTGATCCATTCCCCACTCCACCCCCATAAAATGCCTCTGGTATATAGTTGTTCATTATTATTATCATTATTTTCTTGCCTGGTCCTTTATGCTCCTGCTATGGGTGAAACCATCTGGTATTTTTCCTTTTCTTTCTGGCTTATCTCACTAAACATGATCTTCTCCAGCTTCATCCATGTTGTTGCAAGAGGCATGTGCTTATTTTTTTTGGTTGTTGAGAAATATTCTATTGTGTATATGTACCACATCTTTTTAACCCAGTCATCTACTTTTGGGCATTTGGGTTGTCTCCATGTCTTTCCAATCTATATGTATATTTTTTAAAATCAGGAATATTGTATGGCATTGCCCTGTGCAAAGACTCTAGAAAGGCCTTATTCAACATCTTGCATCATGCTGTTTATAATTATCTGAGACTTTCATCTCTTTCTGTTCCTAAACTTATCCCCCCAACTATTAATGTCTGGGGTCATTGTTGCATTTTTCTCTCATTAGAAAAAGCAACAGTGGCAAAATACAAGATCGAGTATTTATCGACTATTAACTCCTCTACTCAGTGCTTTGCTATATTTAACTCTCACAACAACCTTATGAAGTAGGTGTTATCAACCATGGCGTGTTTCAGTAGGGAGTAAAAGGGACACTTGCTTTTCAACGACATTCCCGTGCAGTTCTGAAAGCTATATGAAAGGTAACATGTCTTTCCGTGGTTCCTGAGAACGGTAGTTTGCCCAGTTTTAACCTGTCCCTTGACTACTCTGTTTAATCATGAAAAAACAGATCAAGCACAGTGACCCTGTCATTTACCCAAATGGTGGATGTGGACTTTGAAGTGTCTGTCTTTGCCCTCCCTTTATTTTTAAGCACTTTTTTTTTTTAAGATTTACTTATTTATTTGTGCATACAGAACCAGGGTACAGGCTAGAGGTGCAGGGGCGGTGAGAGGATTCAGCAGAGACAGAGTGGGGAACAAAACAGGCAGATGGACGAAATACACTGCTGAGGGGAGCAGCGGGCGGGTCAGGAGAGGTCTGCAGCGCCATGTGGGTCACCTCTGGGGCAGGTGGGGATCAAACTCATACGGAAGTGGCTTTCTATTCTTATTGCTGCGTTTTAACCTGCTGCACCACCAAGGAGGACCCTAGTTTTAAGCATTTTAAAGGAAAGCATTTCAAATTAGTTTTAGAAATGTATTCACTGTAATTACCACTTAGCCTTCAAAATCAATCTTTTGGTAGAATCTTTAAGTAGAATCATTTAAAACATGTCTGTTCTTCCCCTCTCCATTGCTTTTGGAGTGTTTGGTTTTAGGAAATTCAACAGGTGGGAATAAATCTACGACACGTGATAGACGTCAGCTATTTGCAGCGTGGTACCAAATGAGAAGATGTATTTCATTACTAAGGGGAGGAAAACAGACTATTTACAAATTATTTAAGTTACTTTTCCCTTCTAGAAAACAACGCAGAAACAGATTTATCTTGTTTCAAGGTTAGTGATTTCTCAGTGTCAAGGCAGTCAGCGAGTTGAGGCATGCCTCCTGTGACACACACAGAGACACCTGATGTGGCCAGAGCAAAATATCTGTCAGATATTCCCAGTTCTTCTTTTGTTAAGAATTATTTTATTTATTTATTCATATAAGGCTGGGGTATAGGCCAGAGGTGTGGGGGGAGGGGGAAGTGATAGGATTGATTCACCAGAGCCAGAGTAGAGAGCAGAAAAGGCAGATTGACTGAAATTCACTGCTGAGGGGGACCATTAGGTGAGACAGGAGAGGTCTGCTGCACCCTGTGGGTCAGCTCCCTGGTAGGGGGATTGAACTTTTGCTTCAATGGCTACAGATAGCTTCATAGTGCTGAGCCTTAACCCCTTACACCACCAGGGAGGCCCTTCCCAGTTCTTCATGAAGTTAACCCGATGAAGACATAGCACATAACAAGGGGGAATGAAGATCTTAGTCTTTGAGAAAATTCCCAGCCTGATAGAAAAGTCTATCAGAGCAGAGAACCAGAAATAGCTTTTTAAAAAGATATTTCCATTTAAAATACTACAAATGACAAATCTGTTCTAGGGCCCTTTGGGGATTTGGCTGCCAAATGCTGATGTATCACTGAAACATTTATTTGGTAAGTAATGTTAATGATATTCTCGGAGCTCTGTGTTTATTGTTTAACACTGCTATCATTTATTGATGACTAATGGCCAATAAACAGAGCCCCTTGCCTTTCCTCTGGCTTCTAGTCAGTATTTATGGATTAGGCCCATTAGTCTCCTTTGAAAGCCATTGGGACTATGCAGCTGGTCCCCAGCTGAAGAAGAGCTGCAAAAAAACATCATCCGCCACTCCAGGAAAGACAAAGAAGTGAACTTGCAAGGAAGATGCACTATTGCAACCACAGAGAAGCACTTACGAACAAGTCCTGTGGTGGCCGAATGAATATTCCTAAGCATCCAGGACCAGGGCTCTCCTCTGCACTCTAGATTCTATCTCTAACAGACACCTATTCTCTAACAGACGCCTATTCTCTAACACGGTTCCATAAGACTCTGTGGGACCACAGCGGTTGTGATCACTTCAAGGAGACGACTATGCCTGCGTTTATGAATGTAGAGGACATGGAGTGGTAAAAGCAAGCTAAGGAAATTTAACGACTGGGAGCAAACAGTACAGGTGTATGCCACACAATTCAGAGAGAAATACATCCACAAGACACAAGCATTAAAACTTTGTGAGTTTGTTGACCACATACAGGGAAAATGAGCGAGTGTTCTCCCTTCTCTCATCTTAATCCGAAGACGTATTTGGGCTCTAACGTCCATCCGTAGTGCAGTTCATGCAATAACACTGAAGAATAACTTGACCTTTCAAGTAAAACATTAAAGCCTCATCCCCCAGTTGCTGTTTAAGAGAACTCTCCTTCTCTACAGGTTTTACATTTTCTTTCCCAAAACCGAGTTCTGTCATGAAAATGTCTCCCCATGAAAACCTCTCCTCTGGAGGGGTTTGCCCAGTGTGAGCCCCTGGGAGGACAGCGAGACAGCACGGTGAGGCGGCAGCAATTGCTTGTCCAGCTCTGTCTCTTGCTGCTATGATTTTCAGGCGTGGCAGCGTGGTTCTTGTTGGCAAAAAGGACTCGCGTTAATTTTAAAGTTCACCTCTAGTTTTAAATTGCTGAAATTCCAGGGAAGTGGTGACATCCAAGTAGAATCAATTCTCTGCCACTTTTATTTTGGTTGAAGTTGAGCTCCCATGGCAGAAACGTGAAGACTTTCCTCAGACACGTGAGACTCTCGCAATGAAGCTGAATGCTTCGCAGTATCTGAATTAAGTTTACCTACCTCGATGTTAGTAGGCAGTCTGAGAGGCACCCTGGGAACCCCAAACTTGCACATTCTAAATGGGTTCTGCCATATGCCACTTCGAGACAAATCATATTCTTAGTGTGTAAAAGCTTTAAGAGAAAAAAAAAATTGAATAGAAGGATGCTGTATAGAGAGAAGAGAGACATGATAATAGTTCCCCAAAAACACACCCAAAGTTGCCCCCCAGGGGTAAATGGCCAGATCGGACTAGCACAAGCAAGGCCACTGAATTCTTTGCCACAATTCTAAGGCACCTTCTGGTGGGGAGACACAGGAAAGGGGCAGAAGGGGCCAGGCAAGTATGTAAAGAAAATCACCAAAGTTCAAGTCAAGCTAAAGGCTGCTATCATCAGCCTCCCCCCGGGTGTCTCACCCACATCTCTTCAGAGTGTCTCCAAGTCCCTGAAGCAAGTGCAAGGCCGAGAAGCAAACACAGCTTCTTCTTCAGGCATCTCTCTGCTCCACCTGCCTCCTTCACATCTTCTAAGTCTCCTCTCCCTTGTTAGCTTCCCCTCCCTGCTCAGCTCGACCCTTTATTAGAGAGGGGCAGGGAAACTTCCCTTTTTAGCTTATACTGTTACAAAGGTGGCACCCCAAGATGGCTGCTGGAATATCAGCCTTTATATTGCTATTCCAGCCTGTAAGAAGGGTGTACAGACCTGTTAAAGGTCTCCTGTAAACCCAGGCACTCCTACTCATGTCCCACAGCTGGAACCTGGACCTGCAGCCATCTTCTAGCTGCGAGGGGAGCGTTAGTCTGTCTTTGGCAGCCGTGTTCCCGGTTAGAAGGAATCCACTAAGCAAAAAGGGGACAGTGGACAAAGGGCGGCCACCAGGGTCAGTCAGTCAGCCAGCCCAGTCTGTCCTTTGAAATATGCAGCCACTGGACACTCATTGAACCCAGCATCACACATCCAAGTGTCCAAAGCAAAGGGCTTTGTTTTTTTCTAAAACTGAATTTTTAACTCCACTCGATGGCCCATCGCAGAGGACAGAGATACAACTATATGTCATTTTTTTAGGGACAGATAAAAATGCCCTTTGGAGAAAATTATTATGTTGGTCATTTTTCTCAGAAATATCGAGTGGCTGACCACTACATAAATGATCTCTGGCCTGCCCAGGAGAATGCAAGCGACTACCTTTTCCCCAGAGACCAATCTTAAAAAAATTATCCAGGTACTTATTATTCATTATTTCCACCCCCTCCCAATTATATAAAATAACATATTTATCTTAAACAACAAACCTGCATTACTCATACCATTTTCTGTACACACAGCTTTGGTGTCTTCCCATTTAACTTAGTCACTCTTCCCAATGGAGCCAGCCTGGGTCTGTCTTTGTTTTTAGCTTCGATGGTTTTCCAAGTGCTTCTGTGCTATTGTTATGCAGAGTGTTATCTTCATTTCTTTTATTTTTTTCTATCCTTCATCTTTTATTAATGGCACAGATTGTGTGATGAAGAGTTGTCAACATTATCATTTTTCTGTATTTACAGGTATAATAACTGCATTGAAGTGGATTTGTCATCTAATAGCCTTAAATGATCTCTCTCTTCCGGCTGCATTTCCCTCCATTATTTACCGTGCCTCCAAATAGCTTATTATCCACTGCTGTCTGCTCTCCTCTTTGTCCTTAATTTCCTGAGACAGATTTCTACTTAAGAGGCTGAGAAAACTATGAGATGGAGGGTTTCCACAAACCACGAGAGCAGAAGATCTGCGGCAGAGAGACAGGACCACCACTGCAGGTTAAAGATGGAAGTAGCCTTAACTCTTCCAGGCTGAGAAACCCCGTCACTTCCTGAAGGGCAGCACCATATTTGAATGGGGAATGTACACGCCTGCCCCTCACGAACACAAATCCAGTATGAGCTGTGTTAGGAGACTGCCAGTTGAATGTAAAATAAGGCCTCCTATATTTGATTTGGAATTTTCATGGCTGTTTAATATTAGTCTGGGAGTTGTTCTGGGAAGAGCCCATATCAAAAAAGAAAATAGTATTCTGTCTCCATAATGCATCTAAGCAATGCCTAGAGAAGCCGACTAGCGGATATTTATTCGGGAAATTAGCTAGCCAGCTATAATATGTTTTCAAATTATGCATGCATTGTAGTGGTCCATTGCAGTTAGTAGGCCACTATATATCTTTATCTTTGTTATCTTTAGAATACAGGAAAATAAGTCAGCCTTTTCTTTCACAGTAACATTTGGAGGTAACAATATTCACTAGTATAAAAAACATTCTCCAATCAAAACAATTGTTCTATTTGAAAACATTCTCCAAACAAAACAATTGTTCTGAAGTATGTTGTGTCTGAAGATAACATGTTGAAGATCATGTCTTTATGGATTTTTTTTAAAGATTTATTTATTTAGGCATACAGAACTGGGGTACAGGCCAGAGGTGCAGGGGCGGCGAAAGGCTTCACCAGAGACAGAGTGGAGAGCAGAACAGACAGATGTACTGAAACACACTGCTGAGGGGAGCAGCGGGCAGACCTCAGGAGAGGTCTGCCACAACATGTGGTCTCCTCCGGGGCAGGCGGAAGTTGAACTCATCTGGAGGTGGCTTTAGCTTCTCAGTGCTGTGCTTTAACCCTCTGCGCCACCAGGGAGGGCCGGATCTTTTCATTTAATTTGCAATTACTTCAAATGATTTAAAACAATACAAATGACTTACTAGCATCTCAGAAGAAAAATAGAAAATAGTATCACCATGCTGTATGTCATTTCCACATATTCACCAGTGGTAAATGCATTTAAAGGGTGTCTGACTGAAGCAAACACTGCCATGTAAATTATGTTTCCATATATGGCTGGGTGGCCTCACATGTAACTTGTCTGGATGTGTTACAGGGCAGGGAGAGGAGAACCTCTAAACCCCCAAATCTGCCCGCTCTAAATAGGTTCTGCCATCTGCTGCATCAAAACATATAAGACCTTTCATGGAAAGGAACTTTAATGCAATGGGTGTGCAATACAGAGGAGAGAATATAGTTTCAAAATCAAACACCTGAAGTTCCCCTTCCCCTCGTGGGCAATAGTCCACCCAAAAGGGATTGGCCCAAAGCAAGGCCTGAAACCAGCCACACGTCAAAAGTACCTTCTGGCCGGGGCCCATAGAAAAGGGCCTGGGGGGGAAAGAGCAAAATCAAAATCAAGATAAACGCTGCCATAGTCACCTCCCCACCGGTCTCTCACTACATCTGTTCCGACCAGTCCAGGACCAGGAGCCAAGAGCTGCCTGCTTCTTCACGTGTCTCTGCTCCATGCGCCTCCCTGGGGTCTCCTTCTGGCTCCCCATCCTGCTTCCTTCCTTTTCCATCTCCTCTCCAGATTCTTCTCTTGTCTCACCCTCCTTTGGGTGGGGCAGGGAAGCTGGAACCTCCCCTTTTCCTGGGGACCACCTGTTACAAATGGAGTTCTATACCTGTGATCTCCTACAAGTCCCCAGGAAAGACCAGAGAAATCCTTGGTGGGGCCCCTCCCTGGTGGAACAATGGGTTAAGATGCAGCACTGCAAACTAGCGCTTCAGTGCAAGTTCGATTCCTGCCCCGGAGGTGACCACATGGCTGGCAGACCTCTCCTGACCTGCCCGCTGCTCCCCTCAGCAGTGTACTTTGTCGATCTGCCTGTTCTGCTCCCTACTCTGTCTCTGGTGAAGCCTCTCACTGCATCAAATCTCTGGCTTGTACCCCAGTTCCGTATGCATAAATAAATAAAAAAAAAAAAAAAGAAAAGAAAGCAAGAAATCCTTGGTGGATGGGTGGCTTGAGTTAGCAGCATCAGAACATGAAAGTGTTGGTCAATTTGGTGTGGATTATTACAGCCTAAGAAGCCAGCTGAAAGCACATGAAAGCAATGAATTATCTGACTTTAAGACTCAATTTCAAACCTTTCCCTTGTTTTTCAGCAATCATTCATTTCCTGCTAATGAGATATTTATTAAGTTCAGACAAGCACTTGCCTGGCGTCAAAGTTAAAAACTAAGAACCACTCTTAGCCCAGCAGGCAAGTTTGGGAAACTGGACTAGATAAGGGAATTGATAAGGTTGCTATGGGGACAAGACCTTCCACCAGAACTAGAAAAACAAGCCCTACTCCAGGAATGCAGAAGCTGACAGACCGTATGTCTGTGTCCAGGGCCAGAGCCGCTAACTGGTGGCCGTCATGGAGACTGTCACCTGCACAAGACACTTCCTACATTTGAAAGCAGCTTCCTATCTGATATAAAACCCCCATTTATTTATTTATTTATTTTAAAAGATTTATTTATTTGTGCATACAGAACTGGGGTACAAGCCAGAAGTGCAGGGGCGGTGAGAGGTTTCACCTGACACAGATAGGGGAGCAGAACAGGCAGATCAATGAAGTCTACTGCTGAGGGGAGCAGCAGGCGGGTCAGGAGAGGTCTGCCGCGCCATGTGGGTCACCTCAGAGACAGGATCGAACTCGCACTGAAGGGGCTGTGGCTGGCTTGCCGTGCTGCGTCCTTACCCTTTGCATCACCAGGGAGGACCCCAAGCCTACATTTCTTAATCGCTTAACTAACTTGACCCTCCTAGGTTTACCACTCAAGTCCTGGTTAGGAGGGAAGGACAAACCCAAAAGTACAAAGTTAGGCAGGTCGGTTCCTTCTGGAGGCTGAGAGAGCATCTGTTCCAGTCCTCTCTTCTTACTGCTGCTGGTAGCTGATGATCCCTGGCTTGGAGACACAGTTAGAGACACATTCCTCCAGCCTCTGCATCCATTCTGCTCGCGACATTCTGTGTCTTCACACCAGTCACCAGATTTACCATCCATCTGAATTCAACATGACCATCTCGACTTACTAGGTCTGCAAAAACTTGATTTCTAAGTAAGGTTACATCCTGAGGTTTTGGGTAGGCGGGGCTAGGTGGAGGGCTCAGTAGCACCTCATTCTGATAAAGGGTCATTGCCGATGTAGTTAGTTAAGATGAGATCATTCTGGGTTACGAGGGGGCCCTGTGCCCAGTAACAGATGTCTTTATAGGAGACCCCCAGATGAGAAGGCAGAGACAGAAACTGGGAGTCAATGTAAAGACGGACACAGAGACTATGGTGATGTGACCACGAGAGAAAGTGGCGTGGACACAGCGCAGAGGTATGGCCAGAGGCCACGGAAGGCAAATTCAGCTGAGCTGAATTTGGAGAGTTAAGGAAGGATTCTTTCCCCCACAGTCTTCCAAAGAACAGATTCGCCAACACTGATTTGGGACTCTAGGCTTCCAGCACTATGAAAGAGTCAGTTAGGGTCATTTTAAGGTATCCAGTTTCAGGTATTACAACAGCTACAGGAAACTAAAATAGGCCTTAACAGACCAGAACTCACAGTGCACTGTATTCTCCTTTAATTTCTATTCAAAACAAACACAAAAACCACTCCATGAATTAAAAATCTGCTCTAAATAGATTAGAGAGTTCTTGGAAAACAAAAAATTTGTGAATGGCTATAAAGATACATTGGCTCAGTTTCTGTAAGCAGAATGTTTAATGTTCTTTTAGTACAACACATGCCTTCAAAGACAGATGCATGACTCTTGGATCAAGAAATTGCTAGAAGAAACCAATTGTGTTGCAAACCATCTTCCATCTGTACTATGCTCATCTGCCTGATAATGAACATTACATTTTATCACACCTGGAGGGCTTTTTTCTTTACAGGTTAAAATGTTCAGTTTTCTATGTGCCTTCCTAGTACATTCATTTTAATCTTAGAATTCACTTTTTTAAACATTTGATTTTTTTTCGTATTTTTTTTGACTGACTGACAGAATTATCTACATTATGGTGGGTGCCTGTTCCCCTATGTGTGTGTATAACTTCACCTACCACCTAGGTCCCTGCCCCTCACCCTCCAGTAACCACTAATTTTTCAGAATCTAAGAGTTGTTTTCGCTGTGACTTGCTGGCTTCTTTGCTTTGGTTATTTATATTCCACATAGGAGAGAAGCCATCTGATAATTGTCCTTCCCTGTCTGACTATTTTGCTCAGCATCATCACCTACCGTTCCACCCATGTTGTCTTCCAGGACCAGAGTGGTATTGCATAGTCTATTGCATAGTCTGCACAACCTCTTTACCCAGGCAGCCCTTGATGGCATGCTGGCTGTTACCATGTCTTTGTTACTGTGAATGCTGCTGTGGGGATTCTTTACTGCACTTGCTGTAGGATAGGAGGCATTGTATATAACCTACAGCTGGGAGCACAATTGCGTAGCTGGCTCAGCTTGGGGACAGCAAGTTGTATCATTAAAACTAAATAGGGCCCTCCCTGATGGCGCAGCGGGTTAAAGCTCAGCACTAAGAAGCTAAAGCCACTTGCATGAGTTCGATCCCTGCCTGCCCCAGAGGTGACCACATGGCGCAGCAGACCTCGCCTGACCTGCCTGATGCTCCCCTCAGCAGTGTACTTCGGCAATCTGCCTTCTGCTCTCCACTCTGTCTCTGGTGAATCCTCTCACCTCCCCTGCACCTCTGGCCTGTACCCCAGTTCTGTATGCATAAATAAATAAATCTTTAAACAAAAAAAACTAAATAGAGGAAATTACAGAATGAGGGCCTTTCAACCTTAGATAAACTCAGGATCTGATATCAGGGAGCAGCCCCAGAAACCCCTTCCAAATCTTAAGTTTCAAGTATTTGAGTATTGTAAGTATTAGGTTAGAGACCACTTCCAAATGTCACACTGTATTTTATTTACTTATTTATTTGGGTGCGCAACGAGAGGATTACTGGTGCACCTGCAGAGTCCACAGGCAGAAGTTCCTCACTAGGGATCCAAGTCAGAAAACACCCCAGGAAGAGAAGGCAAGGGCTCCTGGCTGCTGGAGTAACGGCCCATCACCACCGCTCCCGTCGTTCATCAGTTTTGCCTCGGGGCTTCTGCCCCCCTTCCCAGAAGCGTCCTCGCCCCTGGCGTGGCCACACCCTGGGGGCCAGCAAACGGTGCTCTCGCGCTCCCTCCGGACTCAACCTTAGACACTCCGTTTGCCCACGTTGGCTTCCTGGAGGAAGCGCGGACACTCACGCAGCGCCCGGGAAGGAAGATCTGGCGCCCATTCCCCGCGGCGCCCACCCTCAGGTGACCGACCCGCGGCGGGGCCCCCCCCCCCCCCCCCCCCCCCCGGCGCAGAGCACGCGGGGATCCTACGAATCTGATGCCCGTTGGGTGCTTAATTTTCAACGCATTCCCCAGAGGGTAAAGATGCCCCTCGCCCCCAACCCCGGCCCGCCCCGCCCCGCCCCGCCCTAGAGGAAGCCGTCTTCTGGCGCCGGTCGCGGAGCGCTCTGAACTCCCGCGGCCAGAGCACGGAACCCGGCTACAGCGAGTGGCCGCCCCTTTCCCGGCCTCACGTCACCGCCGTCGCCCGGGAAGCGCCGTAATGTCTAGAAGAAGCGCGCCCCCCAAACAACTGCACCCAGCTGTCGCCTCGCACAGAGAAATCCCTGCCCCGGTTGCTAGTTAGCTCTTCCAGCTGGCTCGTAGCGAAGCGAAAGCGAGTCTCTCCGGAGCTGCGCTCCAAGGATGCGGGCGACTCTGCCTAAAGGCTTATTGGTGTGGGATACTCGATAAGGGTCAGCGGCCGTGACGCCTGACTGTTGCTCCCCGTCCCAGTCATTCCTAAGGTTCTGCAGGACGTGGCCCTGGAAGGAAGTGAGGATCTGTCATCCCTATCAGGGGAGCAGCCTCTCTTCTTGGATCTCCCGCGCTGGCCGGCCGGGCCCAAGTGTCCGCTTCAGAGCAGATGGGTTTGGGAGCCGCGACCAGAGCAGCGTGGGTCGAGTGCGCGGCGACTCGGAGGAGTGCGGTAGTGATGGCGGCGCGCTGTGAGACTTTCCTGTCACTGGATACTACTACTCTCAGCCCTCCTCTTAGCCGCCGGAGCAACCCTCCGGTCTTTAGTTTACAAGTGGCAATTTGACTTGCTCTGCTGCATGTCAGGAGGCGCCGTGGAAAGTGTGGAGACTTCCCGCGGATTAAGCGATCGCAGCTTAAAAAGGAAAAAAGCCAAACAAATAAACAAAACCCACCCGCCCTAACAAACATGAGGCTGCTGGAGAGAATGAGGAAAGAATGGTTCATGGTTGGAATAGTGCTGGCGATCGCCGGAGCTAAGCTGGAGCCGTCCGTAGGGGTGAATGGGGGTAAGTGCTGCCCCTCTCTAGCTCCGCCGCGGTTCCCACTTCGGAACTAGTTTGGAGTCCGGGAAAGGAGGGGTCCCCGTCGTTGGAAAGTCTCTGCCCACTCGGGGGGCAACGGCCAGCCTGTGTTCTTTTGCTGATTTTTAAGCTGTCACCCCCAGAGAGGATTTAATAATTAGGAACTGGGCAAGGGAATTGGAACGCAAAAGTACCTGTCCCACCGACTGTCAATGAGTGTCCACAGAGTCAAGTTGTGAGAGGACTGAGGATGACACTTACTCCTCCTGCTTGCAAAGTAGCATCCTCCCCAAGGGAAGCGCTGGGTTGCCAGGAGTCCCTTATCTATATTGGAAGGGGCCCTGTTACCTTGCCTACTTCAGACAAGGCCTCTCCTCCAACGTTAAAAAAAAAAAAAAAAAAAGCGGTGGGGATAGAAACAGAGAAAGGGACACCTATTTCTTCTCCCACTCAGATTTCGTGGCCCACAGGTTGGAGAGTAAAGATTTTGCTGCAGTGGCTGCTGTTTCAGAAATTCCCATGCTGACTGACACGTTGCACATTTCATTACAGGACGCTACTTACTTCCGTGTGCTTCGGGACTCAGTTGCTACACTGCAGCCTAACAGATGCAGCCTGTGTTAGGCTTTGTGCAGTGTGTATTTTGGCGAGGAAATGTAGGCAGGCTAAAGTCATACTCAGTTCTCTGAATAGTGGGAGCCTTGTAGTGTGAGGGTAGGCATGGGTGGAAAGGGCTGGAAATATTAACCATTTATACACCTCCTCCCCCTTTCAAGCCATAGACAACCTGTTCCAGTTTACATAAACATTAATTGAAGGCCTTCAGTTCATTGTCCTTTTCACCTTGTTGGTCAGTGTCTAGACTTAGGTACAGTTTTGATTCATCAGTGATACAAGAAGGGCAGGTAAGGACAGAAGTGAGCACTGTTTAATGCTAAGAAGAACCCAGGAAGATGCAGGAAGCTATTTGTGTCTTTTTGGTAAAGAAAGGCGGCAGTGAGTGAACTGATCTCTTAGGACATCTCTTAGTAGTGGTTCTTTGTACCCTCGCTCCTCAACTCTTTTCAGAAGTAGCTTCAGGGAATTACTTCAACAGAGATTGTGGAAGGTACAAACCTCCTGTTTATGTATTTTCTGTCTTATTTTCAACTCACTATAATGTAGAGTGAGGGGGCTGGTCTCAGATTTACTGTGAAAGTAAAGCTGTGATTTGTCATGGTTTCTCTCTCTGAAGATATCAGTGTCTTCTTTGGCACTGCGTCTCTAAGCTCTCGGGACCCTTGTAAGAGCTGGTATGTCACATTCTGTCAAGTGAGTGCCCTCTAGCTCTGAAGCTACCTGGATAGTAAGAATTAAAGTTGGAGGCTGTCTAGGTGATCTGAATGTACATTCCATTAGCTTTATTTGCACACATTATAGTTTCAGGTGTTAGGTCTCTTCGTTGCATAGTGTTAAGGTAAAATGACAAGGGATGCGTGATATTTAGGTTTAAATCTTCAGGAGCTAGGTTTGGTGAAGTACTTTTATATTCCCAGGATGCTGGGGGGTGGGAAGGGGGAGCTATTGGAAATCATTTTCCATGGTTGACATGTGTGAGATGAGTTCTGTAAGCCTATTTGTTCCCTTAGACTCTGCTTCTGAAAGTCTTGGTATAGCATTGCGTTTTAGAAGTGCTTTTCCCCACTGGACTGGTCCTTATGTCATTCATCTAGGAGAATTCATTTCTTTGCTTAATTACAAAATAGAATGTGCAGACAGCTAAGAGACCTTTAAAGTATTTTAAACCAACATACTGCTTGTACAGTTGAGGCTACTGAGACTTGAGATCAAGTCTTTAATCTAGAGTCTAGAGCGACTCAGGGTGAGTCACTCTAGATTAAAGTAGCTAGTTTACAGAAGGGCTGTGGGCCAGACACCCCTCTTTGCTTCATACCAGTTGCAAAATCCACAGAAATTTATCTTGGAAAAAAAGTGCTCAAAATGAACAACCATTATTAAGAAAGACTCTATATAACAACAGTCCATGCCCTGAATTTAGGTCACAGGAACAGAGCTGATATTAGACAACCGTGTGGTCAGGTGACTGCTTTCAGAGTTGTCATAGGCAAATATTACTTTTTCTAACCAAAAAAGTTAAACAACTGTATGGGTTTCCTTAGTATAGGCTGGAAGACTAGCCTTGATTCTTTAGTTGAACGTTTACTTGAACTTTACACCTGTGTACCCTCTTAAGTGGAAGGAAACCTCCCAAATAGACCCAAATAACACTTTCACTCACTTCCTGAGATAACGGAAATAGGGTCAAGGAGAAGGCGTGGTTGCTTAACACATCCGCGTAGGCTACTCTGTAGAATGGTCCTTGTGCTGTAAATTTTAGCCAAAGATTCTGTGTGTTTTAGCTGCCCCCAAGGATGCAGCTAAAACACATGGGGTGTGCTGGCTGGGGAGATGGATGGGAGACTAGCCCCCTCCCTGCCCCCTGCAGCTATCCTGTAGAGAACTGCTAGAATCTCCACTGTGGGCAGAGCCACAATCAATAAGAATAAGGACTCATCAAAAACCATGGGGTCGGAGGAAAGTGAAATAATCTGAGCGTTAAAAAGCAGGGTATTTAAAATTCCCGGGATGTGTCTACTTTCAAAACAAGAGGAGGTCCTTGGCCTTAAAATTTGCTTCTGAATCACCTTCCTCATACGGTTTTTAAATGTAAGCTGCCAAGCCAGATTCACTCACCAGCATAAATATAATGTACCACTTGCAAAAAATTCTAGCCAGCTCTGACTGCCCTGAAGTGCAATGTCAGTGGACTTGCTTTTAGGTTTTTGTTCTCTTTTCTCACCTCTCCACAAAGTATCTTGTGTCAATGCCAGGTATAGTAAAGAAGTTTTTGTCACTTGTGAAGAAATCATCGTTGCTTTCAGTCACAGATGTACTACGCATGTTTAAAGTATAGAAGTTGCTCAGTAAATACTGAATATGTGGTTTTTCTCCTAAGCTTGGACTTGGTGGTATTTGTCGGTGTGGTAGAGAGAGTTGCAAGGAATGGAGAAACATAGTCGCAGGCCTGTTGTTTTGCTTAAAGGGGTTTATTCATTTCCCAGGGCTCCCACATATTTCATTGGCATGAAAAACAGAAATTTATTCTGTCACAGTTCTGGACACTAGATGTCTGAAGTCAAGATGTCAGCATAGTGTTGCTTCCAGGAAAGGTTCCAGGAGGAGTCTGGTTCTTGGTGGTTACCAGTTCTCCTGGCGTTTCTTGTCCTAGGCCCTGCTTCTGTCCTCACATGGCCATCATTCCACTATGTATAACTTTGTCCAAATTCTATTTTTATAGGATATCAGAAGATACAGGATTAGAGTTTACCCTAACCTAATAAAATTCCATTTGAATTTAATTACATGTGCAAAGACCTTATTTCCAAAGAGGGTCATGCTCATAGGTTCTGGATGACCATGAACTTGTGTGTGTGGAGGGTAGAGGGTGAAAGCAGTATTCCTGTGTTCAGTCCTGCACTAGAAGGCTAAGTAGGATGTCAAATATGAGATGACCCCAGATTTTAAAATGTTGGCATATGTCAGGGTTTGCCCACCTGGGCACTACTGATATTTTGGGCTAATTCTTTCTTGTCATCCTGGGCCTTTTTGATGTTTAGCAGAATTCCCGACTTCTCTCTCTGTTAGAAACCGATGATACACCCAAAAATCCCCCAAAACTACAAACATTGTCAAATGCCTAGAGAACCACAGATCTGCCTGTATAAAATGGCCTTTTCTCTGAGTTCTGTCTCTTAAAAAAATGTAATTCTCTAGTTCACACATTAATAGTTGAAGTCAGTTGTATACAATCCACAAACATAAATAAATACTGGGTTTGCGCTTCTTGTCCTCTGTGTACTAACACAGGGGAGTGATGAAAGCTCACTCCAGACAGGGTCTTCGCGAGGGCAAGACTCAGGCTTGTTTGACTCACCACAGTGCACCCAGGGCCTGGCACAATTTAATAATAATTACCGTTTTAACAAGATACCATTAAGAGCTCTGTGACTCTATATGCATTATCTCACTCACACAGTAAGTGCTTCATAAATATTCGTGGAATGATTACTCTGGGCAGGAGTGAATGCGTGCATGAATACAAGCTTTCATTTCTAGTTTCCTAGGAGTAAAATCCCACTTGCTAAAGAGAAGGGGATTTCTCCTGGTTTTCTTCCTTTGGCTCAGGAAATTTTGATGGTTGTATTAGCAACTATCACATCTGCTGAGTGGATGTAATTAGGACCTGTATGGAAAGAGGTAGCCTGTCCTCTTGAGTGATTTCTGTTCCGGTCTAAGGATACAGGGCTGAACTGGACAGGCCAGTTCTTGCCCTTTGGAAAATCTTCTCTGGATGGAGACTGCATCAGAACAAATGCTGCCTATCAGGACAGCGATGGAAAAGGGCACACTAGGACTTCATGTGCTGGTTGTTTTCCCCCAGTGGACTCTGCTGGCACACCAGCTTAACTACTGGAAATTCTTATCTAACAGAAACTCATTTCTCTCATTTTAGGACCACTGAAACCCGAAATAACCGTCTCCTACATTGCTGTGGCAACGATATTCTTTAACAGCGGACTGTCATTAAAAACAGAGGTACTGTCACTAAAGGCCACTTGAAAAACAGGGAGAGAAAATTAATTTGTGCTGTTTTGCAATAGCAGAATCCTTTAGTAAAGCTGTGCGTAGCTGTAGTCTGAAAGCGTAACCCAACAGGAAACGACTTGGACCTGCGTTTTGTACTGGCTGTTAAAGAAACCTCCTATCTGGGTGTAGGGACCTGGAGGGTGTAGGTAACGGATATGTTTTAATAGGGCACTTAAATTGGAGCATCTTTCTTGCGTAGCAGCGATAGCTTCATTAGTGCGGAGGGTGACTCATGTACCTGACTGATGTTTGGTTGGGTTTCCATTACTCCCTTGGATCATTTTTTTTTGTTGTTCTCAGGACAAAAGCTGTTCAAGTGATGTTTTTGATGTTATAACTTAAAACTCAGTTGAATCTTTCAACAAAGATTACTCTTTGCTAGCAGATCTATTTAAATATTAGTAGCTCATTTAAGAGAAATATTGGTATTTTTCAGACTAAGTCACAGACTGTCACAAGAACATAAAAGTAATGTTATATACCAATCCAGGTTTCACTGAACATGGGATTCTTTTAAAATAGAAGAAATCCAGACATATTTTACATACAAGAGAGGAATAAGTAGAATTGATGATTCCCTTTTGAATTATTATGAGGGAGGGGGAGAAATACTCATTTACTACTGGAGAAATTACCTAAGTCTTGTCATTCTAAGATGCTTATTTTTATGTAGCTAGGGAAATTTTAGTATGTCTAGGAAGGATTTTTTTGGGTGTAGGGAGAAGCTTAAAGTTAAAATTTTGTTTCAGGATTATGAAGTCCCTTTATTTAAATTTAGTTTTTTAATTTGAAGTATGATTTGAATGAAGATCAAATTTAGTTGATTCCTTTTATAATCCTGATTTCAAAAAACAGAAAAAGGTCTCACTAAAATTGTATATTCCATAGTTATCTTTTTTTTTAAGATTTATTTATTTATGCATACAGAACTGGGGTACAGGCCAGAGGTGCAGGACAGTGAGAGGATTCACCAGAGACAGGGAGCATAACAGGCAGACTGATGAAGTACACTGCTGAGGGGAGCAGCGGGCGGGTCAGGAGAGGTCTGCCTCGCCATGTGGGTCACCTCCCTGGCTGGGGATCGAACTTATGAACTCCTGCTGAAGCAGCTGTGGCCAGCTTTATAGTGCTGCGCTTTAACCTATTGCACCACCAGGGAGGGCCCAGTAGTTATCTTTTTGTTGGGGCATTTTTGATATAGATTAGATCCCAGTGTATTGTTTATGACTGATAAATTGTATTTCAAGAGCTCTAAATAGTCACTGATTGCCAAGTCTTCTACTTGAGATGCTGCTCTAATTCCACGTACCCTGAGCTCAGAGGCTATTGCTATGACTTACGCCTTAGGAAATCTTGCCAAGACTTGTTTCTCCCCTCCTTAGCTTCCTGCTTAATGCTGTTCTATAAAGGATCCAACTTTGTGGGATGCAGGAACTGAAGAAGGGAGACTATCGTAGATTTCCCTAGGGATCAGATTCTTCTGTCAGCACCTAGGAAACGTTCAGAGCCATCCAACTAATTTGGATCTAATGATGAGATGCCTTGATCCTGTGCTCTATCTCGGTATCTA
This sequence comes from Condylura cristata, assembly GCF_000260355.1. Taxonomy (NCBI): domain Eukaryota; kingdom Metazoa; phylum Chordata; class Mammalia; order Eulipotyphla; family Talpidae; genus Condylura; species Condylura cristata. Next base: position 7,899,795 of record NW_004567119.1, on the reverse strand, counting down.
AGGAGCGATCAAAGCGTTTCCTCCATCAAAGGCCCTTTTCAAACTAACAGACATTAAGTCATTTTCAAGATTCACTTAACTTAAGAGGCCCTAGATTACATCATTGTGTAATGTCATACATTTCGGAATTCTGCTAATTTCCTGGCTAACCAAATAATCGTTCCGTTAGGTGGTAGCAGTTTATTGTCCTTTGTGTTGAAGTCAGTAATCTTAAATGCAGTGAGGGAGTACTATTAAATCATATAGGGCTAGCATGGTACATTTTTTGCACATATGAAACAGAAGGTTACTAGTGACTTAAATGTATTTGAAAACAAAGTAAAGTTTGTATTGGTCCCTTAAATTTAATTTATACTGAATATCCTATAGTATAATTCATGTACTGACATAAATGATGTGTATTCTAAGATTTGTTTCTCTAGCTTAGTAAAATGATTAAAAAAATCATGTTCATGCTTCATGTCAAAAAGATTTCATACTAATTCTTTAGTTTTATGACTAATGATTGCTAGTTTTTGAAATATATGTTGAATTGATTTCTGAAACTTTAATTAAGTGACGTAAGATCATGTTTGAAACATATCTGGAATTATCTGGAGCGATTCGATTTGGAATTTTATCATGTTTGCTTCTCATCCTTTCCTAGTGTTAACTTAGTAGTTAATTCATACCTATAGTTTCAGAGAATTTGTCACTTTTGCGGCTGAGGCAAACCAGTCTCATATAAACAAGTACCTGTCAAGTCCTCTAGTTACAGGTATTGTGGTTGGTGCTGGAATAGAAAAAAGATGAGCAGGGTCATGGGTCTGGAATAGGCTCCTGATTATGGAAGTTTATGCAGGTTTGTCTTTATTTTTCTAAACAGATATTTTAAAGTTCCATTAGCAAATATATAATGATGTGAATCCTAAACATACACATCCTTATAAACAATATAAACATAGCAAATTCCAAACTTTGGGTTTGCTGCTTGTTTTCAGCCCAGAGCTATGAGACTGATGCTCAGAAAGTGAATCAAATAAAGGTCAAGTAAGGGTTAGAAGGGAAATTGGTGTGTGATGAAAATACTTCTGCATCCCAGTCAGAGCACCTGCTTTTACGCAATTCTGCGTTCTGTCGGTGAGAATGTGGTGTAATCAGTCTGTGGAGTGTCTCCTTAAGCTTATTTTAATGGAATTTGACCCATATTACATGTGAATAAACAAAATGTCATGCAGAACCAACTCTTCAGTTATTCATGATGGCATTTACTTGAGGACATGGGCCCTGACTTCTACGTGGATCTATCTGGAACAATTCGATTTGGGATTTTACCATGTTTGCTTGCTTTTCCTTTCCTAGTGTTAACTTATTTTATCTTTCTGGTTGTATGAATTAGACAGGGAAAGTACGTAACACTCAGTTTTTGTGATTATTTTGAAAATCTTTCTTAGGGGCATTTCACGCCTATTATTTTCTGCTGTTCAGAGTACTCATAACCCAAGGTGAAGGTCTTTGTGACCATTCTTGCTGCCTTCTTTACTGTTCCATTGTTCTGACACAATGCCAATTGCTTTCCATTGTCATGTGTCTGGTGGGTTAGTATTTTTAAACTGCATTTTATGCTTTTGCAAGTTTTTCTGATTATAGAAGTGCTTTTTTATCCATTGTAGAAAGGTTAGAAAGACTAAAAAATAGCTACTGTTAAAATCTGTTTTTTAGGCTTTTTAAAAAACATGTTTTATGTATAGAACATTTAAAATATAAAATATGTTTGTGTACATGTATGTATATGGATACACAGTACACATAGTCACATATAATCTTATTTTTCATGTGATATTGGAGATAAGACTTTTTCATATAATTTAATTTTTCTTCATGTATGTATGTAGTTTACATTTTAAGTTAATGAGTATAAATGAAAAGATACAAAAGTATGTATGATATGAAGCCTTCTTTCCTCCCCTCTCCCGACTCAAGATATCTTGTTTCCTCTGGAGAGAATCAATGTTAACAGTTTCTATGGATTTTTCTGGAAATATTCTACACAAAACATACAGATGTGTATTCCCCTTTCATCTGCAGTATTTTATACTGTTTGCCACAGAAAACATTGCCTAGAGATTGTTTCATGGCAAGTAGAAAGGGCTGCCTGTTTTTTTTTTTTTTTTTTGTATGCTAAAATTATGCCGGTTTATGAATGTGTCCTGCTATAGTTCACTAGTCTCCTAGTGGGGGACATTTAGGGCATTGGCAAGGCTTTGTATTTACGAAAAGCGCTGCAAAGGTAACCTCAGAACTGGCCACTTCCCACACTGGACTCCGCATGTAAGAGCTGTTCCTGGAGGTGGAACTGCGGAGTCAGACGAGGAGTCCATGAAAGTTGTGACCCGTCTGCCAGATCTCTGCAGTGGTGCTAGGTGAGCAGGAAGTGGTTGTTGAGAGAAGGGTGAGTTGCCAGGTTTTCTCCATAGCCAGGTCACTGTACCCTTCTACTGTAAAGTAGGGGAGGGAGCCTGTGTTTCCAAGTCCTTGTCAACACAATTTTAACATGATTTATAATAACTCATGACATGCTGATTACACCTCAAGTTAGTTATTCTCCCACTTGGGGGCAGGTAACTTGTTTCCAGATTTTAATGTTATCGATGATGCTGTGATGCTCAAGTCTTAAAGGTACAAGATTTAGTGATGAAATGTCCAAATGAATGAATGTTAACTAGACTTCTTGTGGTGATCATTTGCAATGTATCCAAATGTGGAATCATTATGTTTTATACCTGAAGCGATTAAAGTGTCACATGTTAATTACATGTCAATTTGAAATAGCCTGATTCATGAAATGTTTCGGTACTAGTTTCTCGTCATAAATGGCTTTCTTACACCACTATTTTGTGTCCTTCATTTTTGCAGGAGCTGACCAGTGCTTTGGTGCATGTAAAACTGCATCTGTTTATTCAGATCTTTACACTGGCATTCTTCCCAGCAGCAATATGGCTTTTTCTTCAGCTTTTATCAATCACACCCATCAATGAATGGCTTTTAAAAGGGTATGTTTAAATGTTTTGAAGGCTCCACTTTTTAATGAGGACTCTCTAGTGTTATTGTTTTTGTGGCAACTATATATAAAAGGGTTCAGGTATGAGCTCTTGAAAGCAATAAAAGCATTTTTAACTTTATTATTCTTTACAGTAATTGTGTTTCATCAAGGAGGTTCATTAAGGAATTTTACAACGGAATCTTAAAGCACCTCGTGCCCGAGTTTAAGGTTCTAAGAGGGACAGTTTTCTGGGGATTTTTTAAAAAAAGATTTATTTATTTATTCATATAGAACTGGGGTACAGGCCAGAGATGCGGAGGGTGAGAGGATACACCAGGGACAGAGTGGGGAGCAGAACAGGCAGATCGACAAAGTACACTGCTGAAGGGAGCAGCGGGCGGGTCAAGAGAGGTCTGCTTTGCCATGTGGATCTCCTCCTGGGCAGGCTGGAATCGAACTCATTCGGAAATGGCTTAAGCTTCTTAGTGCAGTGCTTTAACCCGCTGCACCACCAGGGAGGGCCCAGTTTTCTGGGGATTTTAAGGAGAATGATGGGAGAAGTGTGGAAAGACCTAGAGTGCCACAGCCGCATACAGGCATCGTGTAGGCCAAGAATGAGGACTTTGACCTTTTGCATCCTGTGTCTTACTCAGTGTATACAGCAGCTGCTGAGTATAACATGTGCTATTAAAATAGACAGGAAAGAAGAGGTTTATAGGGAGCAAGCATTTCCCTTTTCACTTATTATTCTGTTTTATGTCTGGTAGGCGAGTTAAATTCATGATCGAATTTTATTAGGTTCTTTTTTCCATTAAATATATTGCCATGATTATTAAAAGGCTTTAATGATCTTTAAAGCGTATTCGAAGTGGCTTAAACTGACCATATGCTAGCATTATGGCCTAAGAGCTAAAATCCGGAGCCAGGAGTCCAGAGGTGATTCTCTGACTTGGCCATCATGACCATACTTGTTGTAACCTGACTGCTTTTAATTGTGTAAGAGCTTAAGTAACTGAAAAAATACAACCACCGGAGCCTAGAGATCATAACGAAAACATAGACTCCTCACACCTGCAGCCTCTGCCAGAGCCAGGGTGCCTCTGTGGTGTCGTCTGAGGCTGCAGGGCACCTTACTTGTTTTCACTTGCTCCGTGCAACTTAGGCAGAAGGTAGCAAAAACTGTGTGTAATTGCAGAACACTGATAATTGCAATTGCATTTTCTTCAGGTTGCAGACAGTCGGCTGCATGCCTCCTCCTGTGTCTTCTGCTGTGATTCTAACCAAGGCAGTTGGTGGAAATGAGGTGAGTCACAGGGCTCATTGCGTTTAAGCAGAAGTGGTGCTGAGGTTTTATTTATATGTCAATATATTCCATCATCTACTACATATATTCTAAGGTTATATAGCATATTACATTTATATTATATTCCATATTAATGTTCTACCTATTACTTTATAAAGAAGGAGTCATGTCACAGAAAACACATAACCATAGCAACTTAATTGAAGAAGAGAATGTGTTCAAGCATCAGGAAGATACTAAAATTGGTAGTGATGTGTGGAATTTAGAAATTCAAAGAGGAGAGCAAGGGAAGTGAGTGCAACAGAATGGGTGAGTTTTCTGCCTCAGTGGGAAGTTGGGCAATAGAAGACAGGGAGCCCAAGAGAGAGACTACTCCACTAAGCTATATGCTGTGGTCGTCTTTAGTACTTAAAAATTTCCCTTAACATTTAAGGGAAAAGGATCATTACAATTGTTATGGTAAGTGAAGATGATATAAAAAGGATAAATGAGTCCTGACTTTTAGTTGAAAGTTCAAGAACCAGCTGCTGTAAGGACTTGTGGCAAGAAAGAGTGTTTGTATGTTGAAATAAAAAATTGATTATCTTAGAAGCTACTCGTAGACGCTTCTTGGTTGTGAGAACTTAATCATTTTGTACTAAGGGACTTGCTTTGTAATATCTTGTTCTTCCTTTTCTATTTATATTCTTATTATTCTGTATTCTTATTCCATTTACATTTCTATATTCAGAAAAAGCACTATAGAGTGAGGAGGTTAAGTATAACTTATGTAAGTAGTCTATGTGAATTCTGAATCTGACCATTGAATTAAGCTACATGGAAGTCATCGGCACCCTTGACCAGAATGGTTATGGTGAAATGTAGGGGCAAAAGCTTGTTGGCAATGGAATCAAGAAAAAATGGGAAGAGGAATTACATAGGAGGCATAGCTCATTGTTTTGAGACCCTCTTTGATGTAAAGGTTAAGGGAAATGGGGCTGTACTGGGGGAGGAATCGACTTTTTAAATATAGGAACGACAGTGTGTTTCCATCATGGTGTATCTGTCCAGCAGGGAGGTAGCTGTTGATGGAAGGAAATGCTGCGCTACTCTCTTCATCAAGTGGGAGAGAATGGTGTTGGGTTGTGCGGGCTTCAGCAGGAGTTTGGACCCTTTTATTCACCGTTATAGTTGAGGAGGCAAGGTGTGTGGATACGAATCGTGCAGAGGGATATTCTTGGAAATCTTCCTCTGATGATTTTTAAAATTTTCATCATCATTGAGAGTGATGATGGGGTAAGTGCTATTAATCTTGAGATGAGAGGAAAAAATACAGTTGCCCTCTACAGTTAGCCTCCTGGTGTAGGAGTGGAATAGACGGATGGATGGATTTAACCAGCATGACGTTATGCCTTACAGTGGCCGCAAAATAGGTGAGCTAGAGAGTCTTGGACTAGTGCCTGCTTGTCTTTCTATTGCCTTGAAACAATTGAGAAGTCTCTTTTGGTATATTTGAGAACAGTGTTAATTAGCTAAAAAGTGTCATTTCTTTCTAATCAGACTCCCTAAGAGTTTCTAACTTTCAAAATCCTGTTTGTTCACAAACAGGACTTTTGGTGTAAGTTCAAAGTTCACCCAATTTCTTGATATTAACATATAATATTAGATTCTGGTGTAATGTATTTACATGTTCATTCCCCAGTAGACATTTAATTTTTTTACATTAATGTTGCTCATTAAGAATGTTGAATTTATGAATAACTCCTTTGTTTTGTTAAGTCATCAGTCTGGTTCTTTAAATGTTTCTTTATATGTTGTACAACATAACCATTATCAAGCATTTCTGTAGTGCTGGGTGGTAAGATACTAGCTATTCTTATATACTGAAAATTGAGCTTCAGATACAAAGCTGGCAAAGTCCAGTTAGTAAATTCTGATGTGAAATGAACAGACTATTTTATATTCATGCCAGATATTGAAAGAAAATGACCTGCAAGTAAAGAGACTAGATCATTTGAAGTTGAGTGTTTTGCTAAAACAACGTTATAAGGTCATGGATTTGTTGAAATAAATGTAAGGGGAGATTAATGTCTTGTGTAATATATTCAAAAACAATTTAACTTAAGGATGTGAAGTGAATTTACTGGTGCACATAAACAAGAAGGTGCAAAAGCCAAGTTCACTGTCGGGTGCCATTAGGCGAGGTTTTGATGCGACATTGTGCTCGTCTGCTTGCCTTGCGCTTAGTGGCTTGGTACTCTCATGTAGGAAGATTACTGGGTACTGTGCCATGCTCCCCTGTCCTTCAAAACCCGCTTTGCGGTGTTTATGACACACAGAAAGCCTTTTGTTCCTTGTAGGCTTCGTGTTATTATGCTTCTTCACATTTAGTTTACGCCATCATGTGCTTATCTACACAACGTTAACATGTCTTCATGTGTCTAGTATATGCTCGTCTGCATTCAAGAGGATGCGTGATTGTGTACATGTTTCTATTTAGTGATTTGGGGAATGTATCAAATATGAGTGTCATGCAAAAGGTTTGATTTTTATTTTGCGAAGTTGTATGATTTAGGAGGAATTTTTTCCCATTAATTTATATACCTATCATTTTAAATGCATTTGGGAAAAACTGTTGGCTAGGAGAAGATTGTCATGGAATGGAAAGAGTTGTTGAATGCTTTTAAATTGACAACTTGTTCTTTGGTGAGAAATATCCTCATTATGTTTTGTTCAAGTTAAAAAATGATTTCTGCTTTTATAAATTCGGTGGTTTTTGTGTCAGTGAGTCAACTAGAATTGATACTGTTTTTACAGCAGAAGGAATTCTATGTATAATATAATGATGTGGGGCTATCCTTTAGGTGTTAAGATATTTCAGGTTATAGCTAACTGACAGTCTTGTTTTATGGCTTTTAAATTTTAAATTATTTTCATTTAAATACTGGAATCATGGTTAGGATCTTTATGTAATTGCTGTTTATGCATTCCAGAATTTTAAATGCAACTTTTCAAAACTACAAGACTATAGAGATGTTGTTGATATGGTCTGATTGGTGGGGATAGTGGTAGAGAGTATTTTTGTTTCTTTCTAAAATAATAGGTACGGTAACAAGAATTGGTGAACACTAATTTCATTGCCAGTTACAAAATGGTAGGTCAGAATGTTTTCTGAGAGACAGAATAAACTCTAATTCCTTGCTTACTTCATTTATTTTTGTTCCAAATATGAAGTCCGATGGCTAAAAAAAAATTACTATTTTACCCCAAATCTTCCAAAAGTTTTAAAATTGACAGGACTTGTGAAAAGAATTATTGAGTTTAAATCAGGTTAACAAAAGCTTCTTTTTTGAGAAACTAGAAAATTATTTCTCTATGTTTGGAAAGAGTTTTGTAGTTTCACTCTCTTGTTATAGAGATATTTTACTTCTCTCATTTATACTGGTGTTTAATAGCAAAACAAGGAAGGTGGTGTTTGGGAAAAGATATGCTGCTTTCTTTTACCTTGATGTTTTCTCTTTAGGAAGGGAAGGATTCATCTAGAAGTTATTGTCTCCAAGAATGCTATAAATATGAGATCTTCATTCCCAAGTAGAGTTCCCAACTTTGTATAACTTTGTAAAATTATGAGAGTCCAGTCATTACAAGGATTTCTGTTTTCAAATATCTTGAGGGAAAAAAAAGGCTTTAAGAATAATAATAGATAATTGTCAGTATGGGTGTAGGGGATTTGCCTGTCATATATGAGAGTAATATTTTATACTACACTCTGTGCTGTCTGGCTTAAGGCAAAACTGGGTCACTGCAGCCACGAAGTGAGGACCCTTTACCCCCCAGCTGCTGAGCACTGGCTGCAGGCATGTGCGTTTGCTTGTCGGTCCTTGTGTTTCTCAAAGTGAAATCCGGAGATGAACTGCAATTGCATGACTTAGGCTGATGAGAGGAAACAGGCATTCTATTTTTCCTCTAGACCTGCTGGATTAGACCGTGTGGTAGATGGGCTCCAGGAGTCTCCTTTTCAAAGTGGTGAAATCTACCCTACCTACAAAAGGTGTGTAAGGTACACCTATTTGTGTGTGTGTGCATTTAAAGCAGAATGATGAACACTGCTGAGTGTACCACCCAGCTTGAGAAATACACCTGCTCAGTCCAGAGTTAAGCACCTGCTTCACATGGGCCCTGTCTTCTACCAGGAGGAACAAAAAAGGAAGAAGAAATCTGGTGTCTGCTTTGGAGAAGCTTGTATTCAGGGTGCACATTCCACCATTCAAACCCTTTGTCATAAATCTTGTAACCACAGACACAATAGAGTGAAATGACTAGTCCTCTACTTATTGGTGGGGCCAAAAACCAGAAGGCTCCCCCCCCCAAATGAGATTAGCCCCACCCAGCTTCAGTGTGGGGTTGGGATTGCATGCCTCCTGCAGGTGTCTACACAGCTGCCTCCTGCAGGTGTCTACACAGCTGCCTCCTGCCTCCACCAGGCTAAGGTGAGCTGTTCTTACTACTGAACACATGAGCTGGCATTTTAATCGTATGTCAATTACTAGGATCGAGGACTTCAGAGTCCTACAGGATTCCAAATTCTTTTTTTAATTGAGGTAATGTTGGGTTACAACACTGTGTATGTTTTAGTGGTATAGGTTCAAATGTCTGTTACCACACTGTGCCCAGCACCCAAGTGCCCATGTGGACCATGGTAGCCACTAGGCCCGGTCCCACCTTGTTCCTCCCATCTTTCCTCTTCCTGCCCCGGTGGCCTCAGTTTCTGCACATTTCAAGGGTTTGTTTCCAAATACCTTTGAACGACGTTTTGATTTCAGATGTAGTAGAAAGGTAACAAGTTAAAAGTACGTGAGTGTTTAATTCATCAATGAGGTTACTGTCCAAATCTCCACGAAGAAAATTTAAGAGTGTCTCCTGAGCACAGAAAATTATTGCATGTGGTGAACTCTTTAAGTCCTAGATGGAGGTCATGGCAGCCTGAGTGTATTTAAAAAAGGGTTTCTGTCTGCTTGGAAAGTAAATGAAGCCCTCATTACTAGCGTTAAAACCAGAGCTATGAGAAGGCGTGTGCTGGAGGTGAAAGATCAAGATCATCACAGCCCAAACGGAGACAGAGAGTTCAATTTCTGACTTATCAGGGAGGCATGAAACATTTCAGGGTTATTTTGCATTATCAGTGGGGAGTTCATCTGGCTAATCCAATGCATGAAGATAAGATTCCTTGAAACATTTATAAAGGCATTTGGAGTAGATCTAATCAGCAGAGAGCTGCCTCAGTGAGAAGGAAATCTGGCCTGTCAGTCACTGTCTCCCCCAGTGAGCAACCCCTCCCCTGCCTGGGCCTTGCCTTTCTCTTCTGTTAAATGGGGTTGGTCCCTGCCTTTGGGGCAGAGGGTTTGATGGTGTCTCCTACCCGAAAACGGCGCAGGTGTGGCACCCTCTTGCCAGCTGTCAGCTGCACCTTTTCCCAGCCCCTATGCTCTCTGGGAAATGGTAATAGTTTTTCCTCTTTGACGGCTGAGAGAAATGAAGTTAACAGCAGTAGCCACAAAAAGACTTCGCGTTCCTCCTCTTCTCCCATCTGTACTCTTTAACTTCAGTCTCCCCTTCTGGGTGGGGTTAGCCTGCTTAGCACTAGCAAGAGTTGATGCTTTTAAGCTGCTGTAAAACTCGTTTGAAACATGCCTAGATTCTATCCCACAGTTTTGTGTGTGACTTAGAATTCTCATTTAGCCCCATCAGTGTCTTTCAAATTGTCTTCCGTTTCTAATTCAGGAACTGCTTCTCTGTTCCTGTTTTCTGTTCTACCTAACTGTAGGTTCTCACACCTGGGCCACTTCCTTTTGCGTCTCTAACACTCTTCTCTCCCATTCTCTTCCTACACCCCTTTATTCTTATTCCTCGCTCCTTTATCCCTTGTCTGGCTCATTTCCCCTTCAGGGGCCTTGTTTTAAAACCTCTGTTTGCTGTATCTGGATTCCTGTTTCCGGATTCCATCTTCTCTTTATACTTAAAGTCATTTGGTCCTCACCTTTGGGTCCAACTCTGCCTCTGACATTGAGACCTCCCCTGACCTTGGGGAGAAGTATTTAAGCAATGCTGGCTTTATGTGCGATTTGCCACTTCATCTGGTATGTCTTATTTTAGAGAATTTGCTGCTTTTTACCTTTTATTTCCAAATGTGGGCATGTGTGCTTTTTAGGTTCTGTGATTTTTCTTACATTGCTTCTCTGCCAGTTACCAGTGCAGCCGTGCATAATTTTGAAGTTATTGCTGAAAATAGAAACTTATTTTCAATAAATTTAATCTAAGATGACTTAGCTTCTTCCCTTGGCTTCAGCCCTAACTATCTCTATAATCTTGGGGGGTTTCTTTTTCTGCTTTTCAATCAATTGTATGTGGGCAGGGTTGTTTCAGATGAAAACACTTTGGGGAAAAAAACCCCAAAAAGACCTAGGTCAATGAGAGGAGTAGTTGGTCATTTTGAACTGTGATTCTAGATGAATTGTGGTTGGCTTCATGCACTTATTGTAGATCTTCATGCTTTCTCAACTTACTCTCCTCATGGAACTTTATGCTTCATTACCAAGGACTACATTAAACGTGTGTTTTTCCTATAAAGGTGTTCAGCATCTGTCCGACACAGGGAATCGGGCTTCAGCTTTCCTGAGTCACTACAAACTTTGGAAACGGCCTTTTCAACTTCAGTTGTATTGTGAAGGAAGACATTGGGTTGCATCTTCTCAGTACTTAATGAGAGCATCCTGCTTACAGGTGCAGTGAGGCTTTGCAGGCCGATTATTTGTGACCAAAAGCTCTTAGATCCAAACCAGTGGCCTGAATGTATGGTGTGGAGCCACGCAGTGTCCTAACCTAGTGCCAGCAGGTTCCACTTGTAGGGGCTCGCTGACCGCTGGCTTTCAGTTTTGTTGTTTTAAAACACAACCTACAAATAGAAATGGAAGCATTTCCTGCCCTGCTTGTGATCAGCTCGCTTGACCTGTCTCCTCCAGCGACAAAGCCTGCCTCCTCGCTCACCTCCTGCCAAGTGAAGCCCTGCTTCTCAGTGAAGTTCCATTTCCCTCTCAGCAGGCCTTTGCCTGGGCCCGGTCAGAATTCATCTTTTCTTCCACCCACAGGAGAATACATTTTGTGCCTCTGTGGTGACACTCACCCTTGATCAGATGCATTGGTGCGTGTATTTGGCTCTGCAAAAATTTTACATCACTCTTTACAAGAAAACTTTGCATCCCTTTACTGGATATCTGTAATAAAAGGGGCAAAGGAGGACGAGAGAATCTAGAGATGACTCCAGTTTCCCGTTGGCCCTAAAATGGCCCCAGCAGAGTTGTGCTGAGCATGAAGAAGTCTCATTGCAATGATGTCTACCATTGATGTCTCCCTCAGAACAAAGTAGGGTAGAAAGAGCAGAGGTCTTTCTAGAGTAGATATAGTTTCTCATCTCACAACGTCTGGCCCAATTCGTTATGAGTTGATGACCCGCATAGACAGAGGAAAGAAATTCATGAAGTTAAGCGCCTGCTTGTAGTGGCAGCAGTCTTGTATTTGTTGGGTGGAGCCCCTCAGGTCTTGCAAAGCCTCTTGCGGCATTTTTCTGCCCTTGCTGGTGAGGGCACCGTTCAGGACGCACAGTGCCCGCGGCTGCATGGCCTGGAGCAACTACCGAGTTGCTCCCCTGAGCGCGTCAGGACTCTGCTCACCTGTTTGGGCCCTGCCGCACATGTTTGGGAAGCTCTTGCCATCCAAACAGAAGACTGCTTCCGGGGGCATGCCCTGTGTCATCACTGCTTCCGGGGGCATGTCCTGTGTCGTCGCCGGCAGTGCTTTGCTTATATGCATTCCTGTATCAACCTTTCAGGAAGGATACTATTTACCCCCATACTATAGATGAGCAAACTGAGGCGAGCAGGGATTAAGAAACTCACATAGGTTTTTTTTTTTCTTTTCCAATTTCCTGAGAACATTTATTGCTGCCAGTTGAGATTAATGAAGTAAAGAACATCTTGAAGACAGGGGTGCAGTCTCTTTCCTTTGGGGGTGGGTCTTTGTTACCAGCTGGTGGGGTCACGCAGGGAGATCCCCTTCTTCTGCTCTCTGGGCTGTCTTGTGGCAGTGCCTGTTCCCCAGTGACTAGCTTTGTTGCACCATTTGAAGCCGCTTCATTTTTGTTTTATGCTTTCCAGCAGTTCTCAGTTTTTTGGTTTCTAAGAAATTATGCTCTAGAGAAAGTCTTCAATTTGTCCAATCTTTTGGATTATATCCCACACACGTTCTTTATCGTATCTTCTTCCTTCAAGGGTGTCCATAGCATCTGCTACTAGTGACTGCAGCAATTCTGCCTCCTGCTGGCTGATGTCCCGGAGACCGGGGATGGTTGCTAGCTCGGCTATTGCCTATGGAGGTAATAGAGGCACAGGCAGGAGGCCAGCCCAGGGCTCTGCTTTCAGTGGCAATGTTGCCAACCTCCCTTACTGCCTCTCTCACATAGGTTAACTGGAAGCAGGCAGATGGTGTTCCCGCTGCACACGACTTCCCTGTCTGAAATACTTACATGAGAAAAATAAAGGTTATCCTGGCAGTAGATGGAAAGGCCAGTAATGAGGTGAAAAAAACGATCTCTGTGGAGCTGTGTAGGTGTTGATCTTCCACTTGACCAGAGCCCTCCCTTCAGGAAGCTTTGCCATCTCTCGGCCAGGGCCCTGTCTTACTGGTCAGGCACAGGGAACAAAAAAACCTGCAAACATCAGCGTGTCTCACTGAGGCTTTCTTGAGTTGGTAGGGAGATGTCTTTAAAAGACGTTTTATTTTGAGAAACATTGGTTTACACACTTGTTTCAGGAGCACAGCGACACACCCGGATGAGGGCCTGTGCCACACCACATCCCCCACCAGAGTTTCAGCTGCCACCCTGCGCCACCCAATTGCAGCCCTTCCCATCCCTCCCACTCCAGGCCTGTTCCATGCTGGTAACCACAGTTCTTTGTCAGGATTAAGGTTTGTTTGTCTTAATTCTTTGCCTTCTTTCCTTGGGGGCACCTCTATTTCTTATTCACATCTCTGTGTCAACTGCAGCATTTGCCATATGCCAGGGCCTCGTGTTTGACGAAGTTAATACTTCTGAAGGAATTTCTTTGAATCTAGTGGCATCCATATCTTGATTTACGCTGGTCTTAGTAAGACCCTATTTCACAGCCAGTTTTACTTAGTCTTATGTTAAATAAGCTTCTCTAGAAATTATGGAATCAGCTGTCCCTTATCATATTCTTGCTTCTCTCAGCTACTCACACCTCTCTTGCCTTGTGTAAGCATCAGCAGCCATAGCTGTTCACATGGTGGCAAACTCCAGAAGTGCTGGCTTGGTGCCTAGAAGAAACTGGAATATTTCTGATGCTTGGAAGGAAATAAAAGACTTATATTCAGTTGATCTGATCTGGAAGGAAATAAAAGACTATAGGGTTGACTCGCATGTTAGAGACCTATTATTAAGTGATGAAAAACACACACAGATATTTTTAGTAGCTAAGTTGGGATTTTAGTCTGTCCCCCCACAACTTTTTAAATTTGGATGATCTTATGCTAGCTAGTCAAGTAAATATGTGAGAAAAATGATTGTGCTATCAGAAGATATTAGTAGGTGCTTGATAGCTATTTTTTGAATGAATAATAAGGAATTTCATTTTCTTATTTAAATAGTGGTTTCTCTATGCAAGTTTTAGTTTGTGTGGAATATAAATATACACACATACATTGGTCATATATATGGATCCTACCTTAGGTCACCTCCTGTTGTGACAAATATATGTCAGATTGTTTTGCCTGTCTTACAAAATGCTTTACCAGAGTATCTCCTTTTCAGTTTACCAAACATGAAGTAGATGAGACTGCTGGTATTATCTTCTCCTGATTTGTGTACTCGGCTGAGGAGCCACGAGGTCACACAGCTGGGAAGTGTGGGTTCCTTCTCCAGGACACCCTCATCCCATGGAACAATAGGTCAAGCAAGACAATAAAACAAGAAAAATCAGCTATAAGACAGAATAGCAAGATCTTGTGTTGTCCCTGCATTAAAGGTGAGAGGTGAACATCAAGGTACTATTAAAACAAATTATTCAGTACTTGCAGTTTACAGGGTACTGAGGAGCTAGAGTACAGAGGGAATCCGCCTACCCACAAGAGGTTGGTGATGAAATGGGAGAAACTGGCAGGACGTTGACAGTGGCTGATTCTGAAGGAGCCAGAGGGTAAATAATGAGGGTTTGGAGAGACTCCTTGAACTTGAGTCAGACCGGTGGGTACTGGGGAAAGCGTAGGTTTTCTGGTTAGCACATTTTTAAAATAGGCCTCCACGATGGATTAAGATGATAAGCTGGTTGGAAGACCCAAGAGAATGGGTCTGATGGTAGGACGCTGGTGTTCATAATGCTGGCCCAGTCGCCGGTTCAGGAAGCCTCTCTCATCTGAATCCTCACCATTTGTTAGTCTGTATAAACTGTTTCCTGGCAACAGATATATGCCATTTGCTGCCATTTTGTTGAATGACTAAGCTCACCTATGTGATGTGCTATATGAAGTCTTCCAAAGGCCACATTAGTAGAAGGTGAGGGATAGTCTACTGAGCAAATGCTGACAATATCACTCATGTGAATATGATGTTTACTTACTATATTATGACTGCTTTTATACATAAAATTCATAATAAAATTGCAACAACTAAAGGCTTGATTCAGAACTTGTAAGAGATGCTTTCCCATAAGCCCTGTCTTCCATTCCAATGATCCACTTGGATTTCAGCGTTGAATTCAGCAGGCAGTTCCGAGAGAGCTTCCTTTCAGCTTACACTGAGAATCTGGTTTCCCCCATAACTCCTCCTCTGGCCTCAATGAGGGAAAGAAAGTCTCCTCATCACTGGGTTTAACTTCTGGCTGCAGAGTAAGTTTCTTATCGTTGCCATCTACCATGAATGAATGTTTGGACAAGTTGACAGCATCATGTAGGGTAACTTAGAAATAGACTTTATTAGAGGAATGACAACCCACAGATTAACAGGAAGAGACTCATACATTCTCTCTCTTTATCTGTTTAAAATATTTATGTCCCTTCAACCAACCCTACATTTTACAGGTAGAGAATTTTAAAGGTCAGAAATCTTATCTAGTTTATCCCAATGAACTCAGTAAGTTAATAATGGGCCTGAGTTTAGAAACATGTCTCTAGTGTTTATATCTATTGCATCAGAATCCCCCACCCAGTTGCTGGTGAGAAAAGTGGTTGCTTTGACCCATTTCTAGCTTTCTCTGCTTGTCTGTCTCATGTTTGAACACATGAGTATGACAAACTCTCTGGTTTTACAACCTCCTGTGAGTGCATGGGGGAGAAGGGATCTGATTGGTTCCGCTTGAGTCATGTATCATAATCAATTAATTAATAGATGAGAAAAACATATATTCCCACATCTAACGATAAGCCACAACCTAGCAGTTAGAGACATGAGGCATTTATGATGAAGAAGTAGTCAAGTTTTTTTTTTTTTTTTTTTTTAATTTGTGCATACAGAACTGCGGTACAGGCCAGAGGTGTAGGGGCGGTGAGAGGCTTCACCAGAGACAGAATGGGGATCAGAACAGGCCAATTGATGAAGCACACTGCTAAAGGGAGGTCAGGAGAGGTCTGCCACACCATGTGGGTCACCTCTGGGGCTGGTGGGGTTTGAACTCATGCTGAAGTGGCTCTAGCTTCTTAGTGCTGTGCTTTAACCCGCTGCGCCACCAGGGAGGGCCAGTAGTTCAGTTTTTAAAGAATGAAAGGTAGATGTAGCTGGACAATAAAAAGGAAGAGATATAAATATATGCTTTTTAAATAGTAGAATAAAATAAAATATACTTAATGTTGAAACTACACAGAATATAATTCAAGCTAAGATGATATTTAGAAGGCACTTGAAGAGCTGAATTACTTTTGGGTCTATTATAACTTAATAGAGTACAGTATGGTAAAATCTATCTCATTGGTTGTTTTAAAATTTCTACCTCTTTTGATTCTTCTGGAAATGAAGATTAATATTAATAGTTTTGTTACTTAGCAGCAATATTCCAATCTCCTAATCTAATCTCTAAGTATCTAGGGAAATTTTTGGAAATACTCTTTCTGGAGTCCATTTTATTAATATGTTCTGGGACTGATTTTGTGCTAACATTTTTTTTTTTTTCTGTTCTTGAATGAGGATGATAAGACTATAAATTAAAGGGATTACTTATGATTCTGATAAACATGCTTCTCTGGTCAAGGAGAGACATTACAAAGAAAAGATCACTGAATTTTTATTATCTTTGACTATTCATGTTATTATGTTTCTAATATAATTTTTTTATAAATTGTGATAAAATGTAAATACCATAAAATTTTCCAGTTTAGTTATTTTGAAGTAGACAACTCAACGGCATTAAGTACATTTGATTATTGTGCAATCATCATTGCCATCTTTCTCTGAACTTTTTTATCTTCACAAAGTAAAATTCAAGAACCAGCAAATGTTAATTCCATAGTCCTCCCTCTCCTCTCCCCTAACAACTAAGTATTTAATTTTCGTTCTCTATGAATTTGACTATTCTAGAAAACTCATCTCAGTAGAATCATATTTGTCTTTTAGTGACTGGCGTATTTCACTCTGACATAATTCGTTTGCTGTACTTGGGATATTATTTAATCATAAATGAATGATTATTGCCTAAAATTGTCTTTCTTACATTCATATTCTGACAGTTTTCATCTGTAGTGGAAATTATAATGGATGTTAAGAGCAGAGAGTGTTATGATAAAATATGATGCTGGAATTGTAGGGAAGAAGTCACTTTACAGTATGTGTCTTTAATATTACAAAAATCATTGAAACATGGAACAAGGACTTTCTTTTAAAGGTAGATATGAGATGAGCATAGTAGGTATCTAAGTAATCTGCTATTTTCTATTGTCTTGTATAAAAACAGAAATGTGACATTAATGTGGTATTTGATTTCATAGATTATCTGAATGTATTAGAAATAGATAACATGGGATTTGAGGATGAAATAGTAAACTTCATAGATTAAGCAGTTATCCCATTTGACTTATATTCTATTTGTGTAACAAATGGTACATTATTTTTTCTTTCTCAGAATGTATAGACTGTGGGAATTGAACAATAATCCTTCTAAAGGTTGATGTCGATGATTATTTGTTGCCTTAGGGAAAATACTGATGATCTCTGTCACTTCAAAAATAGCATTTTGTCCTGGACTTAACTGTTTTAAGGCTTCCATTGCTTCTTGCTCCCTCCACTTGGATTCCTCAGAGAAACATTTGAGAGAAGTACACTTTAATAAAAGCTAGTAGATTGGTAGCTTAAATTTTTTCCCAAAATCCCAGGCAAAACAAGAAAACTGAACAGAGAGTTTGACATCACGAGAGTCTTGCACTGTCTTTTGCAAATTGTAGACATTATCCCACAATTTTGGTGTAATCTTTCGACTGACAATAAAAATCTTTGTTTTATCAGCCAGCACCCAACCCTAACAGATGGGTGAAGAATTAATCTGATTTGTATTTTTCTCCACAACTTTCTTCTACACATTGCAGTATTCGATGATTAACATTCAGTGAATTGTTAAAGATGATTGATGGGCCTTCAAGATAGAATATATACATCCTATTTAAATCACGCCAGAGTAAAACCACAGAACAGAAGCACTCCTAAGACCCCTGTAGAAATTCGAAGACAATTTTGATACTCTCGTCCACTCAAAAAGAAAATCTGCTAATACTGTAATGTTTTTTCCCTTGCCAGGACCCTCCTTGCCTGGTGTCATTTCTTGAGCTCTCCTGGGAGGAGATTAGTCTAAAACAACAAAGTAGCCAGATGTCTGGTTCTGAGTGAGTCCCGGAGGCCAGGCTACGGTAGGCTACTCAAAGCACGAGGGGCTGAAGATCAAAGATACCTGAGAATGACTTATGGGCAGATAGTGTGTGTCATTCCCATTATTAACAGTCTGAGAAAATTTGTTTCTCTAATTAACCCTTTTGTTGAGTAACTTTAAATTTTAGGCGTATATTTCTCTTTTGGATAGATATTCTTTTGTGTACTTTTGGGAAGCGTGCATACCAAAAAAAGAGAGATGAAAAGGGTCTCTTGTGTTGGGCTGAAATCTCTCATTTGTTATTCTTACCCAGAATAGATCTGCTCTCCAGCGTGTAGTCATTTATGGTGAAATAAGTAAGTGGGCGTTATGGTTCTAAGTTAAAATGCCAAATGAATAGTTAGGAACTACATATTTTACATGTGGGGAACGATGTTTTTAAAACCTCCACCATTACTTTTAAAACACTGGGATTTTAAGTAAAGTAGGGATTTGGATCAGAGCTTCCTGGTCTTAAAATGAAGTCAGAATAACTCCCAAGTGGTGGGAAAGCTGAACTATAAATTGCTGACCTCTTTCTTTTCACATTGTTATTATAATGACTTGCTAATTAAAAAGTCATGCTATCCATTACCTGTTTGCTGTCTAGGTAGCTGTACATAGTTTAGATATATACAAACCTGGGAAATATGAATACATTTGCCATTTCAGGTTTGTCTTAATCCTAAAGCCTCTAAAAGCTTTTCGCTGTATTTATTGTAGGTGATGTGTAAAAATCTAATTCTAACTTTTGAGGTCTTAGTCCCTAGATGAGAGTATTAAAATGATCAACGATTCTGGCTAGCTTTGCCACGGCTTGTGGTTCTTTTCAACATCAGTACGAAACAACGAAATCGAGTGGAAGTCTTCGTCTTGCCTTCTTTGTCATCTAATCATAAACCGTGGTGATCAGGAGGATGATTAGCCAGCGCGAGCACTTCTGAGTGCTATCAGCACATTGTTTAACATCTACGCATATAAACTTGGCATAAAAACTATAAAAGTGTCTTTAAATCGAATTGCAGATAGACTTGTAGTAGGGTACAGTGCAGGGATTTCATATTCTTGGTGTGGCGGCTAAGGCTGCTGTTTAACTCCTAGAGGAAAATGTAGCTCCTGGGAGCAGTTTGAAGGATTAATTGATTTATTTCTTTGTTGCTAGACTTAAGTATTGAAGTCAGGATAAAACTGGCTTCATACACAACAAACTAGGGAAGCAATGGTATTCTTTTTTCAGGGCAGAGTTTGTTGTGATTTCAGTGACAAAGGATGAGCTCAGCTTTCACTCGCTCTGTTGCTGGCCCCACCGTGGGAACGATTCTATTGACTATCACCGAGTAGTGCCTTTATCTGGTTTCCTATCTTTACACAAGTCGAGTCATTCATGACCATTGTACCATAAATACTCTAAGCTCAGTGAACGGCTTCCTTTCTGCAAGTCCTTTCAGAGTAACGAGACACTCCCAATATGGCGGCGTTATTGTGGCTTCCTTGGAATTGGTTGGATGGCGCGAGGTGATCCGAGGGTCCGTGTAGTTCTGAGATCAAGGTCCGTTGGGAGAGGCAGCGAGCTTCCACCCTGCTGTGCTTCCCGGGTCTGTTCCCGTTCCCCTTCCCGAGGCGCAATTCATGCGTCTCCCTTCTCTGCCCCAGACACAAATGCTGGGCCCCCACACAGAAGCAGCCACCGATTAAAACACATCCATGCGAAGTGAAAGGCCAAAAAGGCCTTCGGTTCTCAGCAAGTTCGCGGTGTACCTGGCGAGTGACCTGGTAATCCATTGCTCTTGAGTCGCACCGGGTATTGGCTCCTCCTTCCCCTGCTGGCACCGGCCATTTTCCTTGTGGCCACGGCTGTGGCGTCGCTGCCCGCGCCTGCTGTGTGAGCAGCTCTCCCCGCACTGCGCGCCAGGACGGTTTGTTTAGGCTTCGAAAAACACATTAGCACGTTCCAGGCGGTGAAGAGTGTTGGTTTAGCTCCCACTCTTGACTTACCCTCCCTTCCTTGCTCAGAGGTTTCTGTTTCCGTTGCCTCCTCTAGCCGGCCATGTTTTGTTCCCCTTTTATTTATCTTTTACTTATTTCTGCCCCAGCATCTGTTGTAAGATGTTGTAAGCGAAGTGGTAAGAACAGACAATGAGCTTGCTTTTGCAATTCTTTGAATAACTTAATGCATAATGCTTAGTATTTGAGTGGGTATTGAGGTAGGAAGTGTTTGTAAACTTTCTGTGATAGAATTGTGTGCTAAATATAATGCTTACAAGATACGTCATTTTGGTGTTGTGAGGTAGTATTTGATATGCATTTAATTTCTCTTGAGTTCAAGAACTTTGAGATTAAATGTAATTTTTTTTAATCTAGGCTGGCTTGAAAGGTTTTAAGAACAGTTAATTTATTTACCTTTTCTTTTTTGTTGTTTTTATTTAATTTGAATTTGCTAAATTTATTTAGTTTTAATTGTAGGTAATATTGTTCCTTACTCGAGGTTGGAGTAATAACCTTGATGCACCTGTTACTGTGTAAAGTGATTCTAAAGTTGCCTGAGAGTCTGAGGTAGCAAAGTCCTAAGATTAGATCCTCGTGGGTGGAAGGGCCTTTCCCCCAATGGCAAGGGTGGGATAACATGCAGCTAGAGGGGCGATCATGGAGGAATAGTTATTTTGGGGCACAAAAATGACCAGTTCTTAATCTCTGTGACTTCTAACTCTGCTAAAACAAATAGCACCTTCCAAAAAAGCAATAGAAAATTAAATATTGTCATTGATTTGTCCATATGAAAAGAACTGTTTTAGGGAGAGTGATTTTTTTTCTTTTTCAAGTAAGATTTATATGACTAAATATGAAATGAAGCTGTATCTGGTAGATAATCAGGTACCTGAGAATAATGTTTGGGAAGCTGTGTTTCCTGAAGATATGAGGCTCAGTTATTTTAGCCTGGGGATTTTTGCCTGGGGAAAAATGTATGTGCCTCAACAGCTGAAGGGCTATTCAGGAAGAAACAAAGTAAAATGGCATCTATTTTAACACGTAATATTGATATTTCATGCTTAATCTTATCCGTGGCAGAAATGTCAAAATATTCTAGCTGCAACCCATCTCTGAAGCCATATCTACACTATCAAATTGAACTGGGTAGATAAAGTCCTTAGAATCAAATAGTTTTCCATGGGGAGAAGAGGGTCCTTTCTAGGTAATTCTCTGGAGGGAAGGGTAAAATCAGAATGAAGATGTGTATTTCAATTATAAGCATATGCAGCCTACAGACGTGCTTGCAGAGGCGAAGGGCAGCTTTGAAAACTGGCACGTTATGCTTCCCAGAAATCAGATTTCTTCCACTGCCTTTTCCATTCTATTTGTTCCCATTGAAAATTTGAAACTGCACTTCCTTCATTTACGTGAGTTTTGTTTTTTAAATTTTAACCTCATCCAAAATGGAATTGCTTATGCTAGAAATGGCTCTAAAATGCTTTCCTTTATTCCCCCCTCTACTATCCTTCAGAGATCAAATTATTCTAGCTGTGTGAGTCGCTGTTGGAGTTTAAAATCCAGTTTTCCTAATGGACGGCTCATTTCCTGTTTGACATGACTGCTTTTCTTTGTTTGCCCCAGAGTGGACGCCCGCCCTTGGAGGAAGTAGAGTGGGAAAATCTGGGCTACCAGTTACCCAGCCTGTACATGGCTGCTGTTTCTGTGTTTTAATCAAAAGTGAAGTTTCTGTATTTAATGACCAGGAAGAT
The DNA here is from genome assembly GCF_000260355.1 of Condylura cristata. Classification (NCBI taxonomy): domain Eukaryota; kingdom Metazoa; phylum Chordata; class Mammalia; order Eulipotyphla; family Talpidae; genus Condylura; species Condylura cristata. The sequence goes on along the minus strand of NW_004567119.1, from coordinate 7,877,799 downwards.
GCATTACATTTTGACAAGTGTAAGAAATCATGAAGAAAAAAGAACTCTGGCAATGCCCAAAAGATCAAGAGGGGACGTGTGTCATTTTGCTGTCTCACACATCTGAGCATTTACATTTATTATTGAGTTTAGTATTTTGTATTTACACGTCCATCAGGACATACTGTGTGGTGACCTGGTGTGGAGAGGCCGTTCAATAGCCCAGGCTTACTCACAGAAGAACAGAAAAAAAAAATTAGGCTTTTTTTCTCTTTTATTTGAATTTTGTTGAGCCAGGTTGTTTGGTCAAGAGGAAACAAGTTTGTGCATAATGAAGCACTTCCTTGCAACCCCTGTCTCGTGTGGATGGGGAGGGGGGGGGCTGCAAGGCTGACACTCTGCGGGGGTGCTGCCCTCGTCTGTGAGTGTGCTGCGCAGACGGTCAGTGCCGAGTGACAGTGTGACCTGGCCGCTCACGTCAGCGCCATGTGCAGACACGGCCCTTGATCTGAACTTGTTTGATTATTAGAAAGTGTATTAAAATATCTGATTGCTTGGCTTAACTATAGTATTCGTTCCCTATCATTTAAAATTCATAGAAATGTTAGATAAATGCACTTTGGCTTGATGGGAGAATTCATTTTTTATTAAAATGGACATTAAAAGAAACCCAAAATGTAAGTCTGATAGAAACTCACTTTTGTAAAAGAAATCCTTGATCTACATTTAAATTAAAAAAAAAAAAATTAAAAGAAATACCTGACCAATAGAAAATGTTTCCCTGGCCAAATTGGCAGTGCCATGCTCTTTTAAATAATGCTATTTGTAATGCTTCTGCAGTATTTTTTCCCATATGAAATTAAATGTCAAAGTATACACCTTCTTTGCAAAGAAGGGGCAATTTCATTAAGAAGTAAGATGACTATGTTTAATTCACTGAAATGAATTCTGATTTCAAACATGCTCGTGGTGTTTTAAAGATGGTCTGGCGTAACATATAAATAACATCTTTTTAGTGGAATATACCCCCTGGCTATTCCTTATTTAATGGTTATTGTGACGTGGGAAGAAACCCTACACAGAGTAAAATGAAGACTCCAGAAACTGCGGTGTTAAAACATGCATTTCATACATTCAAACATTCAAAAGCCCACAAGTGAGCCAGCTTCTTTGAAAAATGAGTCTTCAGTAATAATTTGGGCTTTAAAACAGTACTTTTGTCCTGTCTTTTGTGAGTCTCTGCTCCTTCAGTCACTTGTAGTGATCACTGAGCACAAAGGCCTGGGCTTTGGGGAAACTTTGGAACATGCTTGGGTGAGAATTTTACAGATCACACTTCAAGAACACTTGTGTATAGGCTTTCCCACCAGAGGAAACGGCGATGGCCACCACATTCGGTCTCCCCCACACTTCCCAACCACCATCTCCTGCCAAGACTCTCTAGAGCATTGGTGACTCAGAAGTTTGCTTCACCAAGCCAGGCTTTGTACTTGAAATTTGGTTTGAGTCTCATTTCTGCGTTCTGCAGCACTATTGCCTTTAGACAACCCGATTTTCAAAAGTTAAAAGGACATAAGTCAATCTCTTGGAAACGATGCAGAAAGGTAGATTCAAATAGTAAATAAGGAGGTGCGTTGAGTACATTAAACAGACAGAGAAAAATGCATTTCTGTCTTTTGTAGGAAGGTAATTGGGCACCACTGCTTGGCAGGAGCTGGTGCTATTGAGCCGGCTCTGGCTGCCACAGGTTGACAGGCAGGTGATCAGGCAGCTTCCGCCAGGGTCTGCACAGGAGGCCTACCTAATATGCTGTCTGCCCTGAGGGCCTATGGGAACACAGTTGGATTATTATGTTAATGCATGAGCCTGCTGCCCTCTCCCTATCCCAGCTGGGTTCCCTGTTGTTAGGAACTGCTTTGCACTGACAGTGGAGTAATATGCTTCATGATTGAAAGGGCAAAGGGGCTTGGAAGGAAAAAAAAAAAAAGAACAGGGCCAGCACAGATATGTAAATGAGGGGAGGAAATCTGTAGGAAGATTGCACTGCCAGGAGAGAGAGAAAGTTTATTAGATCAAGTTCTGTTCTCTTAACACTCTGAAAATCCACTCGTTTCTTAATTAATTGTTGGGCTTGTTTTCCTGCCACTGCTCCAGTACATGGGCGTGTGTTCCAGAAACAGGCACCTGGGTTGATTTGTTCTCAGCGGAGAGGTACAGCACCTGTCCAGGTGGGGGCCACTGCACTGCACTTTTTGCATCACCCCCATTTTTAAAAACCAGGGGAACGTTGTTTTCTTAAGATGCTGAAGGATTTATATTCCATGTTGGCATCACTTTACTTTTGGGGTAGCGTTAGAAAGCTGCGCGAAGCTGTGTTTGGGAAAGGGCGGTGAGGAGATGGTTGGCTGGGGTGGAGGGATCGCTTCTTGGGTTTAGGAGTTCCGTAAGAGTAGGAGGTTTAAACTGCAGCAGGAGGTGTTTTCAGGTGAGGTTTTCAATGCTGTTGCCATAAGCTAGTGAGGAAGTCGTGTGGGCTTCTGTGTCTACAGACCTTGCCAAATTCTGCCCCTCTTAACTACACCTATCTAGTTTTAGAGAAATTCCTCTCCCTGTCTCCTATCGCAGCTGTAAGATGGATTTTAAATGAGAGGACAAAGAATCAAAATCTTTGAGTCTGACTCAGAAGTATTTGCCATAATGATCCTTAACACCCTTGATGATCATTTTCATCATTTTATTAAACCGATCTTTGAAGATGTATGGCTTTGTACTTCGGTGGCTTTTAAGGGATTAAAGACTTTGTTTTCCCAGAGATTACCTACTTTTTGTTTTTCACCATGTGGGAGTGACTTTAGTTTCAATTAGAATTTGAGACAAACATAAATACTTAGACATTACTCATCTTAAATAGATAAAGACTCCTCAATCAAAATCCTAGCATATGTTTGTAAGTAATTAGTTTCATAACAAACCATACTTGAAATGCTAAAAGAAAGTTAAGTGGAAAAGAAAATCTGGTTGGGTTAGTTTCTGGAGATATTGTTTAATGTATGCCTTCATTCACAAACATTTCTAATTATTGCTCTATGTATAACTATTTCTAATAAATTAGTTTACTTAAACTAATGGCAATATGTGGTAGAGAACTATTTTGACTATATCAGCTGTGATTTGCACTTACTTAGCACCGACCTCTGACCTGTATTGCATGAGGTGATAGAGCACTTGTAACCTTGAGTGGTCAGGACCTGCCGGCCTTTGCAAGCAGTGCTGATGCATGTGTCAAACCTACACACCAGCAAGCATCCCTAAGGCTGTGCATTACCAGGAGGAACTGGAGAAAGAATCTCTAGGTCAGCAGATGCAGAAAATCTGGATTCCATTAGACACTGTAGGCTAATAGGATGGTTACCATTTATCTCATGAGAAGGAATTCACCTAATTCTTTCTAATCATTCTGCAACTCCAGTGAAAACTTTGTCAAACTTTGACGTTGATAGCTGGTGTTGGATTAGAAAAGAGACTCCTTCCTGAAAAGTCAGTTATGTCTAAGTAACAATTCTTCAAGGTCATAGAGAAGTTCTTTATCATTAGAAAGCCCATTTAGTTCATTTCATGCATGTTGTATGTGTGTGGTACATGTGTGTCCAGGAGTATATTTATGTATGCAAAGCTCCAAATAACATGTAATCTACACCTCAGAATCAGCTGTAGAATCAGAAATAGTCCTCGTCAAGCACATTCCAGAAAAATGACTTTCTTCTGCCTATGATTTTATTTTAGCTATCTTTTATTTGTTTTTGTAATAGTTCTATTTTTATTTTTCATTGAGGCAGCATTCATTGACAAAATTATGTATGCCCTAGAGGCACAAATCAGACTTACCCAGTGTGTATACTGTGCCACTTCTGGGCACCAGAGTCTCCACCATAGCCCCTAAAATGTTAAGATACTGAAGAAAAGATGCTACAGGCAGCTGTAGGAACATGAGATAGGTAAAGAGAGAGTCAGATGACCATGCTGTTTTCTGTCCCCTCACTCTTCCACCATCACAAGTGCAGGCTGTGTGCTCTCCTCTCAGCAGAACATGTGTGCTGTGTTTAAATAAACCTGAGAAAATCTGTGTTTAAATAAACGTGTGTCCAATGCCTGTTTTCTTTAAAGTGGACTTGACTTTGACACATACAATTCCACCTTGTAGGCTAAAATGTTCTCGAGGACAGGGTCACATATTATATTTTAAAAATCCCAGCTCCTTATCTACAGTAGGAATTCATCAAATGAACAGTTGGGTTGATGTTGATGCTAACACCCAAATGTCTGATTGTGGACCCCAGTGCTCCCTGTTTATTCTTACCTCTCCGTAGCACTGGCTCCCAAGAGAGCATTTTCCCTCGTGCCTTTGGGCAGCTTTATGCAGTCGCTGAGTTAAATGAGCAACCTCACCTCAGTAGTAACTTCTGACTGTCCTGACCACTGCCTATCTCCACAACCATTTATACCACCTTCTGCCCACCCCATACTGACTGTTATTTTACAACAGGCGCAAGAAAGACCAGAAATGCAATACCACTCAACTGTTAAAAAAATAAAGATAATGAAAGAATGCCTTTCAGGACCAGATGGATGGATCTTGAATGATTATGCTAAGTGAAATAAGCCAGAAAGTAAAAGACAGTGATGGTTTTTTTTTTCACTCATGAAATATAAAAAATAAACTATTATTTAAAAGATTTGCCTCACACCCTATGCCCATCTTCTTTTCTCTTAGTACCTTAAGATACTTGTCTCTATCTTTTACAAATTTACCAAAAACGTTATCTGTTTCTGGATTCTTAATTTAGCATGTCATTGATTATGGCTCTTACTACTTTGTATTGTGATATTACTGATGATGATATAGTTAATAATACTTATTAAGCACTTACTATACTAATGCATTACTTGAATTGTCGTTTAATTTTCACAAAATACTAACGAGTAGATACTAACATTATATCCATTTTTAGATGAGTGAACACATTTGAATTGATTGAAGTCCTCTGGCAGGATTCAGACCTAGATAGGCCTGATCTAGTTCCTGCCTATCTTATGGTTGTTCTAGCGGGTAATCTACATTCTGAAACACAACCCTCAGGTCCCAAGGGCCTACCACCAGTCATTGAATTGTGTCAATATCTGTTGTGAACCAAATTTGCCCCATTACGCATAGTCACATCACATAGATCTAGAGCAATGGATCATGGGTAAATGAGGGAAAACCCATGCTAATGGAATGTTTAGCCCTGCTTTTGAGGGATGACGGGGTAAACAGTTTAATAACTTGATATTATCTCATCATGGCTACCTCACAGGGAAAAATAAGAATTAGCCTAACTAGTCCCTTTTTTTGTTCATAAAAGTTGTGTGACTCCTGAATAATGAACAGGAGACTGACAGTTGGAGGGAGTGAAAGGCAGACGTTGATTTTGCATTAGCTGTTAAAGAGAGACCGGACCCTGCAGTTCGCCCTCCCAGAAGTGTACAAACAGCCCCTGGGAGGAACGTGACCTAAAGGAAACGGCGTAGAGGGATACACCAGGTCTCCACCTGTGAGTGCTGCACGGGTTGGGAGACAGTGGGATAAACATGGCGTCAGCAAGCTCTGGGACGAGGCAGAAAGAGCCCTGAAGTGCTCAAGAATGGAACTTCTTGATGTATTCTATCAAGTCATCACGAGAGCTGAAGGTGTTGCTGAGTCACTGAGATCCCAGCAGCCTGTCCAGTGGGTCATGATGACATGTGCAGGCAGGTGCTGTGTTCTGGACCTTTTTCCTCAGGTCGCATATTTATGACATTGCCCTTCTGCAAGATCTGGGGATGAATCCAACTTTCACCACAGATTCATTTGACTTAGTTCTATCAATTACTTAACTCCTCTCAGCCATATTTTTCTCATCTATAAAGTGGAATAATACGTCCTGAGGTCAGTTTGAGGATTAAACGCAATAACCGTTTGGCATAAAGGAAAGGCTTTTTTCTTCTTTTTTTGAAGGGCTATTTTGAAAGACAAATAATAGAAGTTGGGTCACTTCATCAAAAAATTCTTGGATCAGAAAAACAGATTTTGTCTTCTAGAAGAATTTGATGTGTCATCTCACTTAATACCCGGTGAACTAGTGATTTGAGGGTTGGATGAGAGTGTGTGAAATTTGGTTAATGAAAGCTCTTGGAAGGAAGTTTTAAAACTGTCTTGAAGCTAGGTTAAATGGGAACCACATGGGGCCATTGCCAGGAATTTTGGAGGGGAAGAAATTTGTTTTTGTTCTTGTATCAGTGCTTTTACTCTTTTTGATCTTATTTTTATTCCCTTAGGTTCCATAATAAAGTCTTCAGTACTATACATTTTTATTAAACATCTTTTTTGGACTCCAATTTGCATTTCAGATAATATAACAAAATGTATGTGTTTCAAGTATTCACTGCATAATTGTGATTAGAACATGTAATCCCTCAAAAGATGTTAATTGCAATTTAAATTCACGCTGAATTTAATTAAGTGAGTTGGGGATTAGAAAGTAGATGTAAGGAGTAGTTAAGGGAATACATTTTTTAAGAGCATCCATATTTTTTCTAGAAATGTAAACCTCTTTCAACTTTAAGATGAGAAACTGAGGGAAATATAGGAGGAAACAGGTTAAAGGACATACTAGAAAAACCCTAAAACATATTCACAATTTTCATCCTGAATTTAAGCTAATTGTGGCTAAAGAAGGAGGGCTAGTTTGAGTAGCCTCATTTATATTCTAAAAGGGTCTTTTTGTACTTGTTAACTCTCTTGCTGTCTGAGGAAGTCTTCAGTTAAACTGAGATCTTTAAGAACTGCAGAGAAAGGTCAGAAAGAAATGGCAACAGAGGCCTTTCAGTCCAACTGTTATCTCCTGCTTCCATCCTGACCAACGGGGTGTTTTATGAATGATTAGATGCAATAGGTACTTTGTACAGAGACCATTCATATTTAAACAGTGCTTTCCTGTGCTCACTTCACTGTTGTAATGGAAATACAGAGGAACCTTGGCAGAAAAACAAATGCCTTATATGTTGTAGTTTCTAATGAATACTAAAACTTTAAAAAAAAGTGCTAAGCAGTGATATCAGTGATTGGAGAATGAAGTTATTAATAAATTCATGAGTTGGTGTTGAATTTGAAAATGGCATTTCAACAGACTGCTAAAATAATCTGCTGGTAAACCTCATTTTATCCTAAATTTTTTTCTAGAAACACATTTGAAATCTACAGTCTATTTAAAGATGACCTATCCACAGTTTTAAAGTCAAGATATTATTCCTATTTTAAAGTCATGCTTTATTTTCACATGTCTAGAAGAGGGAGGCATTTTTCTTCATCGTGTTTTGAATGACTCACATCATGAAGGGGAGATACAAGCTGCATCTAGACAGTGAGTGTGGCTCCCCAATATTTTATTAGCATCTATGAACTGGCAATTTAAAAACAAAATTCAAATGTCTAAAAATGTTCTCTTTGTGGAAATATTTCACATGAAATATCAGATGGGAAGCTCTGTCTTTGTTACATGAGAAACTGAGCACCTTTTAAAATGGTTCATGAATTGGAGCTAGACTTTACCTGTGCCATTTTAAGAGTAGTTAAAGAAATACATTTTTAAATGAATTAGTAATAAGCTCTGTTTTAAAGGAAATTAAAAAGTCTATTTTACCGAAGATTCTATCTGTGGCTTTAAGTATTTAAACCCTCATCCATCTCGCTTTCAAGCCAAAGTCATTTCACATAATTGTCTTCATTTATTTCTCTTTATTTATTATTTGAGTATCTTCTTTATTTTGAATTTAATTTCCCCCAAAATAACTATTTGGATCATAGTTATCACGGTGTTTTCTTTTTAATAACATAAACTTGTCATTATTCTCAGTGAAGTGACATTTGTCTTTGGGTTCAGTTCACAGTCACATATAAACATTATTTTTGACCAATGTCTTTATCAAGAAATAGTGTCAATATTCATTCCTGTCTTAACGCATGCTGTATAATAGCATCTTCTCGTCACATACAATATTCCAGAAGGCAGTATAAAATTTTATCTATTGTACTGCTTGAAACTTTTTCATCACTTATTTTTTCTTATTACACAAGCAGTATGCATTCCTAGTGGGCAATCTGGAAAATAAGGTAAAGATAACAAAAAAAAAAATCATAATCCTGTTTGTCATATACCATTTTGATATATTTATGTGATGCTTCCAGACCTTTTTACCTATACATGTGTTTAGTAAGAGGAGATTCTATAACACATACTGTTTTGTAATCCTATTTATCCGTGCTATCCATGGTGATATCCTGTATATCAATATATTGTGACCACGTCTTCATGATCTTCTACCACATTTTTTTGAACAACTGCCCGTCTCATATGTGACTATGCAGAGATTTATTTCATCCTGGAGACTTTCTGCTATTAAACAAGTAATGTTCTGATAAAGACCCATTCATTTCTACCTTTTCTTGGATCTGTATTATTTTCTAGATAAGCTTTTAAAAGTGTCTAGGGGTATTGGACCCTGCTTGGTGGCGCAGTGGGTTAAAGTGCAGCACTATGAAGCTGTCTGCAGCCACTGCAACATGAGCTGGATCCCTGGCCAATGAGGTGACCCACAAGGTGCAGCAGACCTCTCTTGTCTCCCCTCTACTCCCCTCAGCACTGTATTTCAGTCAACCTGCCCGTTCTGCTCTCCACTCTGTCTCTGGTGAGTCCTCTCACTCCCTCCCCCCCAGTCCTCTGGCCTGTACCCCAGTTCTTGTATGCATAAATCAATCTTTTAAAAAATTGTCTAGGGGTATTTCAGGGCATTTGAAGATTTTGCTCTTGACTGCAGCTCTTGGGAAGGTTTGGAAGGATGTGGAAGCATCTTTTCTCCTGAACTCTCACCCATGAAATGCGGGGTGTTAAAAAAAAACAACTTTCCCTATTGGATATTTTTCTCTCCATGCTGCTTTGTCCCCTCAATGCCAGTTGATCCATGCTGTAAAGATAAGGTGCTTATGTCATATTTTCTGCCCATGTCAGGGAAAGGTGTATTTAATGAATAATTTCACCCCTTGTCCCAAAACTCTATTGTTCGCATTTCAGAGTGGAACCTCGAAGGCAGCATGTAAAAAGTTGCTTTATTTCTTTTTGCTTCAGCCAAAGCAACACAATGTGTATTTGTTGAACGTGCTGTTGAACTAGCTCTCTAACCATGTTATAAATGGTGCCTGTAGAAGGATCTGGGGACAAGACCTTTAAGCTTTTTTTCCCTTTTTTTAATCACACTTTAGGATCTTGGAGAATCCAAACTTATATAAGAATGTTTGGGCTCCTGTTATTACAGTGAAACCTTCTGAGAGTATCTTCTCAGGTAATTTTTTGTTTTAGAGAAAGTCACTTACAGATATAAAACGTTTGACCAGAAGAAAGCCTCAGGTTGTCAGAGTTACTTACACACCGTTGTTCAGCTGGGCCTCTTTATTAAATCATCTCTTGGCAGTCCATTAGTTGTGCTACAGCTACTGCATGGCCCACTAAGCTAATATACGTTCAATCACTAACAGAAGGATAACCTTAATAAAAATTTGAAGTCGATTTAGTGCTCCGCTGCTTGCTGACTAGTGTTTTACGTTTCAGTGTGTCTATACAATTTCCATGCTGTGTATTTTTGAAATTCACATACATCTTACCTACTTAGTATAGTAGAGCCAAATAAAGGTGAATGGCCTAGAGACAGCAGAATGCTCAGGACCTCTTTCGAGGGGTCCCGAACCAGCCACTGACCACACTGTGTGACTTTGAGCGAGTCACTTCCTGCCCTGTCCAGTCCTTATATGTCTAAGGAAGATGTTCTCTAATAGGTCTTCCTGTGTTGTTTTGTTATCTGTGTTATTTAAACATTAAATTCTGCTGAATGTGGGCATCCCTGGTGTCACAACGGGTTAAGGCACAGCACTATGAAGCTATCTGCAGCCACTGCAGCACAAGTTCGATTCCTGGGCAGGGAGCTGACCCACATGGCGCGGCAGTCCTCTTCTGTCTCACTCACTGCTCCCCTCAGCAATGTATTTCAGTCAAACTGCCTGTTTTGCTCCCCACTCCGTCTCTGGTGAATCTTCTTACGCTCCATACCTCTGGCCTGCACCCCAGTTCTGGTATAAATAAATAAATCTTTAAAAAAATAAGGTAAATTCTGCTGAATGTAATGCATTGAAGCTTTATTTTTTAATCTCACTATGCTTTTATAGGGAATAAAAAGAATTATTCTTTCTGCCCCCTATAAAAATTTAAGTAGTTACACTGAAAAAAAAAAAGAAGGGCCACATTATTCATTAGTAAGTGATACAGGAGAAAACTCACTGAAAGTCAATTAACTTTAAAAAAAGAAAGCATTTACTGGTAATGACAGAAAACTATGCTTAATTAGTTTGTGTTTTGGAAAAAATGAGATTAAATCCTGAAAATAAGCTTATTTTATAATTCACTTTAACAATTCAGCTTATATTACACTTGTGAATTATATGTTCATGAATTCCTGGCATTAACTAAGAGAGAATCAAATGTTGTATTGGAAGGTGGGAAAATGAGTGTCATTGTTCCAAGGTGATTGTATCAGGACCTGAGTTTACACCTGTCTTTCCTGTTTATTTTTGCTGAACAATCATAAAGATAAAAATTGATCTCCTGGACCTTTAGGTATATCCTTATAATAAAGTCACAATTGTGAGTAAATGTAGTACTCTCAGTGAGATCAGTAAGCTGCTCTGTTGAATGATGGAATCATTCCAACCCCTGGGTGGGAAGTACTGGTGCTGGTGTTCCTGAAGCGTGGCTCCCATCTGAAGTGAGGACTGAGCGTCTGAGTAACACTAGATGGATAGGGTCAGAACTGTGCCACTCCACTCTGTTGGTGCCAGGTCCGTGGCATAGAAGTGGCACCGTGCCCTTGACAGTAAAAAGCGTGCCGTCTTTGGTCTAAAGATGTATCAGTATTGATGGGGCTCCCCCCCCCCAACCTGAGAATCACTTTTTAATTTCACTGATCACCACTGGTATTGTTCTGGTTCTTATTTCATTAGGTGCTCATATCTTAATTTCTTTCCTGTGCTCATTTTGTGTTCAATGAGCATGTCTTTTTCTAATTTCTCCTACTTTTAAAATCATGCCATCTCTTGCTATCAGTTGTTAGGGATATCTTGCTGATCATGTTCATAGCTTGAAATTGGCCATGCTGACAGTATCTGAAGGCTAGAAATCAGCAGATATTACCAATTTGTTTCATATTTGGAGGGAGAGTGTGGGTAGGCCTCCTCCTGTGTACAAGCAGTTCTCACGTACCAGCAAACTATCTGAGAATTCCACTCACTTCTGAGCTGTCTCCCTGGAGAAGGTAATAGACTGCACCACTCCCCACGTTATTACCTGGGCTTCTAACCATTCAGCAGCTTCCTACAGAAGCTTCCCACCACTCCCTCCCTCAGACCTCGGGTGCCCTTTACAAGCCCAGATTATTATCTGTGCTTTGACCAACCGGCTTTAAACCAGAAGTTCCCCTAACACCTGCCTCAAGTTTGAGTCATTTGCTAAGTGACGCAGAGAGCTCTGAAACCCACTCACTGTCTAGACCGCTAATTTATTGCAAAGTCTGTGAATCAACAAACAGATGGAAGAGAAGCATAAGGAAAGGGCACAGAGCTTCCATGCGCTCTCCAAGTTGACCTTCTCCCCCAAGTCTTCATGTTCCCTTTTACTTGAACTGGCATTCCTCCTCTCATCTGAGAGCCAGTTGTGCAGACATGTAGCAACATACTCCTTCTATAGCAACAGCACAACTCATATGTGATCTTCCCAGGGGACCTAACGTAAAAAGATGATCTCAAATGAAAAATTGCTTCACAAAAAAGCAGGGACTTTCTAGTGAAAAGTGTGATGTAAAATACAGACTTATAAATGGAGAATTTCAAGATTTAACATCTCTGATCTTAAAGACATGAGAAATAAGCTAGGAAGATTCCATTTGTGTGTGATTGCAGCATAGTCCTTTTTGAGGAAAAGTGCTTTGATGAGATGATCTGCAGAAGTGCACTGCAGTTCTGTGAATGTATGGTAAGTTATTTCCCAGAAGATGGTAGGAAAGCTATTTTATTGCTAATGAAAAGCTGATGAGAGAGTTACTGCCGAGGGATTGATCCATTGCCCTCTTAAGAAGCTCTGAGATTCCCAGGCCTAATGGATGGAAGAGAGCAGAAATAACAGCTGGGCAACTAGAGTCTAAAATTTGTAAAAAACATTAGATGCTTTGACATAGGTTGTCACTTATGTTTTGTGGATGCCCTTCGAAATTAAGTGTTAGGGGAATTCTGTTGGGGTGTTGAGAGCTTACTGCTTGTGTTGGCATTAAGTAGAGCTTCCATTAATTGATCAGAGAAATGCTTGTTGTCTGTCAGTAGGAGGTATCGAAAAAGCCCACTTGAAAGGGACCTTTAGTGCCATGGCTCTGGTCTCCTTGCTCTCCGATTACAATGGTCAGGATGTGTGGCATCGAGCCGCATCCTAGGAGCACGTCCTGAAAGGTGTTTATTTTTATATTCTCCGTGCTTAGTAAATCACTTAACACATGTTGTGTTGAATAAGTGACTAACTACAGGGTCATTATCTTGCTTCTTTTTGACAGGACCTAGGAAGCACAAAAGATGAAGGACAATTAAACTCCAGGAATTTTGAGAAATTGGCATTTTAAAAATGTGTAATGTCAAGTAGGTGTCATGTTAGAAATTCCCTTCTGCATCGTAGTAGATATTTACAAGGGCTTAATAAGTTATTAATAGATAAATAATATGTATTTTCAAGTTAACAGCTGAGTCTCTGAGTACATCCACAGTTTGTTCCTCTGAAGTGTTCGGTGTTAATATAACACATGATTTATTAATAGGTGTTTCTTCTTGGTATCTTCCTCAATTTCATCTAATTTGCAGCAGACACTGGGCACTGTAATATGTGTACAGCATTGTTCAAAGTTTGCCTAAGATCAGAAAGACTCTAAAATGTTACTTGTCTTTAATGTGCAGCACTGTGTACATTTTTCCTAATAAATACTAAGTCAGTACAAACATTTTGACAATCAAGGAAAAGCACACAATGAAACAAAATTTGTAATCCTGGCACTCCAGTGTAGTGGCTTCTCATGTTTTTGTGTAGGCCATTTTCAAATATCCATGAAAACCAATATGTAAAATAGGTGGCGAGTACACAGGGAACGTCTGGAAGATGAGCTCTCTTCTGGCTTTGTCCCCAGCCAACATGACCTTGGGAGAAAGGGCTTTCATGTCTCTGAAGTACTGTTTCTTCATTCGTAAGGGGATTGTCATAGCATCTAAGAGCTCTTCCACTTAAAATTCTGATGTCATTGAAATTAGACACTTCTGAAGGCTGAGGTTTCAGGAGGATGCAATTAAAAGTGTTGATTACGTTTATGTTCATCTCCATTATGAGACAGATTTGAAAATCTCAAACTTGTGTAAATATTTCTTGCTGATACTAATAAGTTTTGTTCTTATGTGCAGTTATGCTTAAAGTGAGAAATTTCTCCTGGCCTAAGAACCACACAGTGAATTGATGAAGTAACTTGAGCTAATAAATATGTTTTTAAGGACATGTAAAAAGAATTCTTGCAAACCTTTATGCTCCAACCAGAAATAAGAAACCTAGGCTCACCACTATTTGAAGTACATCATATTTTATCAGCATCCCAAGGAGAAAGTCAAAGCAGCTATGTTGCTTAATTCTTTTTGCACCTCAAGAATATTGATTTTGTCTTCCCTCCCTACTGCATGCATATTGTGAAAATGTAGATTGGTATGCAAGAACTATTGCATATTATGCACCAAAGCTTTAAAAGTGTTAAAAGCTGTCTGGATTGTCTTGGAAGGGTGAGTTTGCACCTTAAACAATTTTTGTGGAGCAGTGAAGATGTCCTTTTACTCTTGCCATTTTGTAGTAAAGTTCCCCCCTCCCCCCATGCATTTTAACGGTTATTTAAGAGTCCCTGTGTGCTTAGAAAGGAATCTGAATATATGTGCCTTTAAAAAAAAAAACCTCAGCACAATGTCGGTTATTCCATCAATACCATCCAATGACTGGGAGCCGTAGTTGGAACAATATGTAAAAATACAGCTTGTGAAAGATTTCCTTTATTAACTGTCATCATCGGCAGAATATATGTTCAAATAAACGTTGTGTAATAACTAAATTTGAGATTAATAGGCCCCTTAAGAAACAGCGAAGTCATTCAGAATAGTCAGTGAAAAATAGGCTGCAAGACTGTAGCATGCACGTATGGTCGGGCTTACATGCTCTCTCCGGTGTCATTCCCATTTATCACTGTCGGCGGACTCTGTTCTCATTAAAACACTCTTGCACAAAAGCAACTTAATTTTCTTAAGAGGAGAGGACACCTGATTCAATTTAGCACCCAGGAACAGTAACTTGAATATTTTTTTTCCTGGCCTGAATTGAGATGAATAGTTACAAACAAGAATAGCTACTTCTCCCCCCAGCACCCGCTGCCCCCACCTTCACTTCAAGATTAAGGGTATTAAATAGATTTTCCACTGCTATCAAGATATGGACCTGTAGAGATAGGCAAGAGCTGGAGCTTCCACGCAGGAGAACAGCTGGATGTCATTTACTTTTAACTTGCATATACGAACTTCTGCTCGTTCCTGAAATATTTCTCAAGCCAAGAATTAAAGTGGTCATTAATTTTAATGGTACATGTTCTAAGATCAATCTTTCCTTCAATTGATAAATGCCGTGTAGCAGTACCATAGTCTTTATTTAGATGTATTTGTTGAGGAAAAATACTTAGTGATGATCTTAAAGTAAAATGACACTTTTCAGCCATTGCTGCTTTAAAAACACAGCATCACAAATTGTGGAATCAAGTGAGGAGTGTCCTTTAATGGTGCGTATAGCCGCTGTTCTGTGTCTTTACTGTTCTGTGGTGTGGCCAGTGTGCTAAAGTATAAGATGGGCCTGGGTAACTCAAATTTCACTCCTGATAAGATTTACTTAGTGAAAATAGTTAGAATGTGGGGAGCAATGAAAATGTCCTATGCAGTAAGCAATTTAATATCTGTTAAATGTAATTTAATAACTGTTAAAATGTCCATGCAGCTGGGGTGCTTATCAGAAAGCCAGTTGTAATTGGCTTTTAAAACAGACAGCATCAGCTTTTCTTAATTTTTTGTTTGTTTGCATTTCCATAGCATTTTACAAAATGTCTTGCAAATAAAAAGAACATATTTTGTATTTCCCTATTTAATTAAGACCCAGGATTGGAACTCAATTTTGTATCTCTCTAGGTTTTTTTTGTTATCTGAATGGATACTTCGAAAGGAGAGAAATAGTAAATTCAATGCTTTGTGTGAATTGGAGGCACTGAGATATAAATTTTCCATGGCAAGACAATAAACTTTGGCTGCCCACAGTCAGTGCCGATGGTCCATTTTCTTTTCCTTATTTTCAAATGATGTGTCAGGCCCCGAGTAACGGGAGCCAGAGGTTATGCTAACTGAAAAATAGGCCGCCTCTCACTTAAATCTGAGAGGAAACACTTTGACTTCTACAACCTGCTTAATTGCTCTTTATTATTTCTTCCCTTGTTCAGGTGATTGTATCAGCTAGACTTCAAGTAATAGAAAGCCACACCAAAAGTGGCTTCAACAAGCAGGAATTTATTTTTCCCATCTCCCAAGGGCCTGGTGGTGGAGGTTGCTGGCATTTGTTCTCTGACTCAGTGACATTAGTGTGCTGTCTGCACTGATATTGGCCTTACTCTCCTAGAACAAGGGTGCTTTCCCTGCTCCGAGCAGGAGGAAAGGCCCAGAAGTGAACCCCCAAGCACCATCACCAAGCTTCTGGCAGCTTATCCCTCACTGCCCAGGAGCTTGGCTGCGTGGTAACCTCAAAGCTTTCCTCTTTCTTGTGTCCTTGAGTCTTCTTTTAAAAGGCATTTCTTTCAATGATGGTATAAAGATAGTCTTGTGTTTTCTTCTAATAGTTTTGAAGTTTTGCCTTCCAATTCTAGGTCTTCTAATTACTTACTATTTTCTTTTCTAATGTATTGAGAAAGGGCCCGTTGCGCCTCTTTCCCTCACTGTACTGGTCTTACCGTTTTCTCACACTGCAATTTGTTATTGTAAATGCCCGTGTAACGGGGCTGTCTTCTGTGGGAATCCACTTTATTCTGGGTTAATGAAATGACCCCAAAAGGAGTTGCATTCGCCTCTTTTCACTGGCTTCTGATCAGTTTTGCTTTTCCTTTCGTTGATTCTAACATTAGTTCGGGTTTCTGGAATCCCTTACCAGTGTAAGATCCGTCCCGTGCCCACCCTTGATAGACTAGGCTTTCGGTTACTTTCTTGACTATGCAAGTAGAGTTTTCTAGTTGGTGAGCAGCCGACGCAGTGGCAATCCTCCCCATGTTCTGCTCTGTCTGCTGCCGGTTCTCAGTGCCAGAACTCGCCCTCCGCAGGCCAAAGCCCATCCTTCTCAATTCCTGGGCACAAGTAGGCATTTATCGGTTCTTGCAATATCGACTCCTGCTTGACTGCTCTGACTTTGACAGCTTCTACAGTGTCTTGCTTCTGGGCTATGTGTGTGTAGCTCCTAGGTTTTCTGATTTTGTTTTAGTTTAACTGTGCATTTAAAGTTTTGTGTTACTAGGGGCACTGTTTAGGCGTATACTCTGTGTTTCCCCAAAGGCAAATTTTTGATCCCTAATAAATTTTCTTTTTTTTTTTAAAAAAAAGTTTATTTGCTTATGCATACACGAACTAGGGTCCAGGCCAGAGGTGCAGGGAGTGAGAAGGTCTACCAGAGACAGAGTGGGGAGCAGAACAGGCAGATGTACTGAATACACTGCTGAGGGGAGCAGCAGGTGGGTGAAGGGAGGTCTGCTGTGTCATGTGGGTCACCTCCCTGGCCAGGAATCGGACTCATGCTATAGTGACTTTGGATCACTTCATAGTGCTGTGCTTTGACCCATTGCGCCACCAGGGAAGGCCAAATGCTCTCTGTTTTAAACAAACATTGTATAGTTATTGAAGATCACAAACATGAAATATGTCCTGGCATGCTTCGGGTCCTTCCATCTTCTTCCTTCATTGCCTGCATGGTCTTATGGTTTTCAGCCACTTTGGTTATAAAACTAGTCATCTTTTAGCAATCGGGACTAATTCTTTTGGCATTAAATAATCCAGGGAAGTTTAGCTTAAATTTCAAATTCTCTTCTTTGTCAAACTTGGTCCAACTTGTGTTTTTAAAGCAGAAAACTAGACTTCTTTTTTCTTTATATTTACACAAATGAGAACATTTTAAACATAGAGGAGGTTGGGCCAGAAGAGGGCACGCTCTGATGGAAGGAAAAAGAACAGAGCTAAGCCAGCACTGAGAGAGATTTATATGTATTGTTATAAAAGAAGAATTAGATGGGATCCCACAATGTTCATATCTTTAAGATTCATTCATGAAGGGATTAGACATGGTTATGTAAACTCCAGTACCCAGAAGCTACAGAAGGGGAAGGTCTCAGGTTGAGTAAGGCAGAAGACTTCATAGCAGTCGAAGAACTTGCTTGTATGAGTTCACGAGCTCCCTGTGTTTATTTAAAAAAAAAATTACCTATTTATAACACAATGTTAGGTTATGAATAAATTAATTCATTCTTGAATGTGCTTAATTTTCCAAAATAATTTAACAAAGGCATGCCATACAGTTTATAATGAAATATTAATATATCATGCATTGATTAAATTGGGCTGATATCAAAAGCATCATATATGTGAAAATGTGTAATATAAATATAAAAATGTACATACTGTCTACTCAGTGTTTTAAAACTATTCACTGTGGACCTTTTTCTGTTAGCATTGATCTAGTTATCCATCAAATGTGATTATACCAAAGTATACACTTTGCAGATGAGATTCATGAGTGAACATTGAAAACATTCCTAGGCAGGACTTTCCTTCAGCAGAGCGAGTGTTCACTTGATCATCTCTTCCCTCATCCTTTGAGTCAACACTGCTTTTTACGGTTTTACTATAGACCAGGAAGATGTTCTAGGGACTGCAGATATCACTTTGGATAAACCAGATGAAATTCTTGTTGGAATGGAACATTCCAGAGGAAGAGTGCGTGCCACTACGGTTTCTCTCAAAGTTAGAACAAGGAAATGTTCTATTTGAAAATCAAACTCTGTCAGTGTGGCTTCCAGAAAGCAGAGGGGAGGAAATCCAAGAGAGTTTAGTCCTAAAATCTAAGGATTCCTGCCTTCAGAACAAGTTGTCTTTGGTGTCAGTCGCTCAACACACTTGCCTTTGCATTCTCCAAAAGCATGTTTGTTTTATACAAAAATAGTAATAGATTTGTTTGTTTGTTTTCAAAGCCAAATAATCAGATGTTCCAGGCCCTCCTGTCTTCCTGGGCTTCTGCCACTGCACAAAGATGTTCGCAGAGGCACTCCGCTCCAATTTATCAGCCAGTAGAAGAGGCATCACAGCATGCAGAGCAGGAAAGCTTACTTGAAAATAAAGATTTTCTTTTTAAAACAAAAGAATTCAAAATGCCAGTGATAAAGTGACTCAACACATTCCTGTCCAGATAACCCTTGCAAAATACAGACTAGTAACATGTTAAACATAAAACATCAAACAGGACAGACAGAACAAAATACAAAATAAAAATGATCCTTACCCAAACCCTTTCAATAAATTTAACCATAATTAGGAATTTTAAGTGACTCCTTTCAGGAAAAAATAGTGTGTTTTTATTTTTATCTCTCTGTGTGTGTGTATATAATTGCACAATAGAAATGTGATGTCATAGTTTATAATAATAAATGCATATTTGGTCCTAAATCCTAAAATTCTTGGTATCTTATTGCTAAGTGAGCAAAAAGATGTCTTTTGCTGCATTAATGAGGCAACCTTTGGAGAACCCTTAGGTAACCCAGGATAGGGGCTGACTGCCTGGTGAACCAACTCTGTCACCTCAGGGTTGGACTTCCTAGGACAGGAGAGGGGCTGGAAATTGAGTTTAATCGCCTGTGGTCAATGATTTCATTTAGCCATGCTTATATAATGAAAGCCTCCATCAGAATCCCAAAATAGGATTTCGAGCACAGAGAACATACCTTTCCACATACCTTGCACTATGTATCTCGTCCATCTGGCTTTTCCCTAGTAACATCTCTTTTAAATAAATTAGAAATCTAGTAAATAAACTATTTGGCCAAGTTCTGTAATCTGCTTTAGCAAATGACTCCAAAACCAGGAGGGAGTCTTGAGAATTGCCAGGTAACTCACTGGTCGACCAGAAGTCCAATTGAAACCTGGCCTTTCAGTTGGCATCTGAAGTGGGGAGGAGAGCAGGCTCATGGGAGTGAGCCCTTAACCTGCAGGAACTGATGTTCTCTCCAGGTAGATAGTGTCAGAATTGAATTAAATTGTAGGACATGTAGCTGGTGTTGGAGAGTTGCTTGGTAATTGGGGGGAAACACTGGAGGAATCATCCATGCTGTTATGCAACTTGCTTTTTCACTGAACCTAGCTTAGCCTGCTCTCACATCAGTCTATGCCCATCACTTCCTTGTAATGCTTTTTCCTTTCTGATACTGAAGGAAACCTGTGTCCAGAGCCATAACAGCCACTTATAAATTATTGACAGATCTCATTGCACAGGAAACTGGGTGATGGTGTCAGAAAGTGAGTTCAGGGCCCTCCCTGGTGGTGCAGCAGGTTAGGACGCAGCACTGCAAGCTATCTTCAGCCACTTCAGTGCAAGTTCGATCCCCAGCCCCCCGAGGTGATCTGCATGGCGCGGCAGACCTCTCCTGTCTCACTGCTGCTCCCCTCAGCTGTGTACTTCCTTGATCTGCCTGTTTTGCTCCCCACTCTATCTCTGGTGAATTTTCTCACCGCCCCTGCACCTCTGGCTTGTACCCAGTTTTGTATAAATAAATTAATTAAAAAAAATGTTCAAATCTAGCACCACTGTCAGAAAATCATAACTTGGCCCATTGCCTTCATCGCTCTTATAAAGCCCACAACACAGTCATCCCGATGAACATTATCACTTGTGTTTGAGTTAAATAAGAGAACTGGTGGGGTAGAAAGATGCCAGTTTGATCTCCCGAGTAGCTCATACTGATTTTACTTTGACTTCTGAGTGTGTTTACTTCTGGAATGAAAACTTTAAAATGCTGGACAATCTGTTACCTCGTATGAAGTCGGTAAGAGACACTGGAAAGAAATGAATTTGAGAAGAGCACCAAGGAAAGGCATTATTCCTTCACCAAAAAGAAAGATTAGCCCATTTTAAGCACAAAGTAGGGTATAGATACAAACTTTGTTGGTAGGCAGTGTATGTTGTAGGAAGGAAGGCAAAGCAGTGGTATCAGCACAGCTCATTTATTGACCCTGTTTTTCTCTATACAGTAAACCTTTTCCAGAATCATCCACTTTGGAATTCCAGGAAGATGTGATAAATATGTGGCTGTAGTTTGCGATTGACAACTTAATGTTTTATTTAGCTCAAAAATTTTTTTTTTCCACTGCTCCCTGTTCAACACAAAACACCATATGCCATTGTCCCTGTCAGGAAGCAAAGGTTTCCCCAGTCTGTGCCTGCGTCTGTGTTTGTGCCACAGAGGACCTGTGGTCCAGTGCCATCTTTTATTGATAGGGCCAGCAAAGGAGAAATCTAATGAAATTATCAAAGCTTTGAATTAATTATGAACTTGAATAGGAGAGCGCAGCTCTCTGGAGCCAAGGATCTCATTACCCATGCACTCTCATTGCATCCTCTTCTGGAGCAGAAGGCATTTTCAGCTACAGTTCTTAGCTTGGCTTTGGACTTTATTCAAACTCGCTAACTGACATCCTCCTCTTACTGCGATGTGGCTGCTAATGTCCATGATGATTAATTTAATTCTGCTCTGGATCTACAGTAGATGTCAATAGGTTTCTCTACTTCTTCCTTTTGCCTTTTATGATTTTTTTTTCTTTCATGAAATTGGATGCTATGCAAGTTTTGTCCTCTTTGGGTAATAAAGAAGCTTTCAGGATTCAGGTATAGCTTCATGGAATATAGTGGTTGAGTTAAAGTTAAGAGCTATATTATATCTACTGTGTATTCCCTGGATATTTAGGTAAGCACAAAGTCAAATATTTCTTCTTTGAGTTTTGAACACCAAATGGAAGTTTCTCTGGCTTGTTTCTATTTTGGAATTAATGGTATGGCAGAAACTTCCATGATCTTAACATCTTTGTCCCTAATGTGTGTTGTTTGAGAACCACAGTTCTCACCTTGAGGCTCTGACTTACTGGACTTATGCTTCTTGGTAGAGTAGCTAATGCTTGCTTTGCAATTCTGATTTCCCTTTTCCTAGTAATGTAAATTTGGTTTGATGAATGGATTAACCTGATTATTTTAAGTCTAATAGCAAAATCAGAATAGCAGGTTTCTATTTACTGTTGGTGATGGGTCTTTAATACGATCATATAGGTGCAAAGCATCTCATGGCAAGCTTTTTCTGCTTGCTTTTGAGACCCATTATTTATGAATTCCTAAGCAGCAGCTCATCTATCTTGGTGATCTACAGGCCACTGGCAGTTTTTGTAAGCAGGGACTAACTTTGCTTTATAGAGTCAATGTTGAAAGATTTTCAATAGTGGGGGATGGGAGGATGAGAATCTTTGCTTTTCCTTTTCTTATTTACTTTCAATGAGTTGTTTTTCCTCATTTATTTTTTCTCTAGGCAGCTGCAATATTTAATTCAGCCTTTGGAAGTTTTTTGGTAAGTAAACATAGTTTAAAACTTATCTGTTATAACTTTTGTTGTGTTTTCTGAAAGACATAATGGAAATTGGACTTATTTTACTGTTTGTTTAAATATAGAAGTTCTTGAATTTTTTCATGTGTCCATCATATATACCCTGAAGAAAATTAGTTATTAAATAAAGGAAATGTCCTCTTATAATATAATTTAGAGGCTTGGGTCAAATATTTCATTTAATGGATTCAAAGAATCCATTAAACTATGACATCTCTCCTTATAGAGATTATGTCAATATATTGATCATCTAATGAGGTCTTTAGATTATTATTATTATATATTACAGGGCTCAGGATTTTGAAAAGGAAACATGACCCAGCTGGTCGGAAAGGGAATGCTAATTTACTTGTTGACATGTCATTTATTTTGTACATTTCACTGTCAAAGAAGCTACTGTCTTGGACATTTTGGAGAAATCTGTGTGAAAAAAATTTAGAATGAGGAAATGAGTAATTTGCAACCAAATGTGATGCTTTCTTTGACATATCAACTATAAATTGTTTATAAAAGCATTAAAAATTTGTTTAACTTTCCTAAATGGAAACAATATGATTCTAAAGAAAGTACTATTTTAACATTGTGAATAATATTTAAATATACAATGTAATAAACATTTGATTGTGTTTTAAAAGAATGAGAAAGAATTGGAGTTTTCCATTAATTGAATTTTTATTTATACCCTAAAATTTACTACATTTACGAGAATAAAATAGAATATTGTGTTTTTAGGTGTGTACTCATTTAACAAATAATTAGTATACCGTGCTTTACAAATAATTGAGAATAAAATCATTGTGATGTAAGCTGATTCATGAACTTAGGTGAAATATCGATTACTTCTGGTTGAAGTGTTATTTTGTGTTATATGTATTCTAATGTAGTTGAAGCTTTTAAGCATGTTACATGTGTCAAATCTGCATAGTAGTATATAGATTTTAATGTCCCATTGTTAAAAAGCTTTTACTAATGCAGCTTTTGCAAAATGTATCCTTAGTTTATCTTATTTTTAAAAAAAGTGTTACTCCTAATGTTATATTATCATTGAGTTTTAGAAGCAAGGTTATAAAGTAAAATGAAAATGACCCCTCGAGTTACTCATTTTAGACTAGTAGTATTTTGTTAGGTCTGTATTTTATGTGTCCAAGCATTATTTTCTATATGTTGTCATAATCGACAGAAAAACATCTATGAAATATGATCTTACTAGGAACCAGTTTCTTGGTACGGTTTAGAATCATACATCTCTACTATCAAAGTATAGTTTGAGTTGGCTCTTACTCTTAAAATGTGTAAGGCAATTGAGAAAATAAGGTTCTGGCAATTTTCTGAATAACCGTGGCAAAATATGTCCTTTAATTGATTGACAAGTTTACTAGCTATTCTTTGAACTTTGCATTGATTCTATGAACATGAACATATCATAACAGACATTTGTTCTTCCAGGCCCAATTCTGTGATGAGGTCGGTGAAATAAAACTTGTTCTAGGAGTTCTTTAGGATTTTTATTGTTCTCTTTCACTTGAAGAAGCTGTACATTCTTGATCCTTTATTCTCTCCTCTTTTTCCTGTCTATAATTTCTTAAGGGAGTTAATCACCCAAAAGTATGTATTGGTCTCATGCCATACAGAGGTAGTTTTCTAGTCACTGGGAGAGGCCAAAGAAAGAGGACATGACCTCTGCTGTATTCTATGTGGAGATGACACATAGAAAAACAAATGCAATGTAATAGTTAACAATTCAATCAGAGGTGTAACTAGATGACATGTGACGTCAGATGGCATAGGAAATACGCACTCTGAATTCAGGGGTGGAAAGAGGCAATTTCTGAAGTGGAACTTTGAAGTATGATAGTGCTTAAGCAACAGAGAAGAGAGGAGGGGAATGGCTTGAGGAATGGCAGTGAGGCAGAAGTGTCTTTCTTCATCTTTTAGTGTCCTCCTTTATCTTTCCCAAAATTGAAAATTACCATAGAGGGTTTGAGAATAAAATGTGTGCTCTATTGTTATAAGAGAAATAATTCATTTTTTTTCTCCTTTCTCCTTCACCATTGTTACAACAAATCCTGGCTTATGAAACATATATAAGTCTGAACTAAGTCAGTTAGAATTAGGTTCAGCTTATTTAATAGAAAAAAAAAGCATACTAAATTATAGTGACTTACAGAAGACAAAGATTTTTTTCCCCTCTACTTTGTAAAATCTGGTGGTAGTCTCTTCAGGTATAGAGTAGTGGCTTTTTGGTATCATTGTACACCAAGAATCCATTTGTAGTGTGGAGCTTCCTTCCTCAAGCTTGCCTCATGGTCCAAGATAGTTGCTGGAGCTCCAGCCTAAAGATACCTGTATGGCGAAGTCTTCACCTTGGGGAAGGACCAAAGAACTCACTGAACAGCTAGGTCTCTTTTCTTTAAACAGCCTTCCTGGAAGTCCAACATCATGCTTGCAGTAATATCTTACAGAACTTAGTCATATGATCACATCTAACCTCTGGAGAGATTGGGATATGTGGCAATGTGTTAAGAGCTAATGATTGGATTTCTGTTACCAAGGAAGAACATGGGTATTGAGAGGCAGCTAGCACTTTCTGCATATGCGCAGTGTATGGCAGTTGTCAGGAATTTAAAGAAAGAGATTCCATCTCAGTCAAATGCTTTGAAAATGATTAAGGGAGAAGATAGAATTTGAGTTAGACTTGGGAAGAAGACTATTTGAGAAGAGGAAAATTCCAATGATAGCCTTTGTGGGTATTTTTGTTATTCTTAAAGAGGAATTGTTATTCATCTTATGAGGAAAATTTCTATATAAGTGGAAAATACCTACAAATCCTTAAAATTTACGGTTATAGGAAGTAGTAGTTTCTGGAGTCATGCTTGACTCCTTAATCGACTGACTGCTAATCTAACCACATGACCTCCCCTATATGTAAAATGGGATAGTGACAGTTGTGATGAGGATTAAACTATAAAGTTGTGAGGATTAAACAGAATCACTTGTGTAGGAAACATGCATCACCTGTGTAGGAAACACGCATTACCAATTGGGTTTTGCATAAGCTTACCCAGGAATTTTCTGGCGCGACCTTGGCCATCCATAGGATGAAGGGACGGGTTATCTAAGAGTTCTGAAATAAGTCTCTGATTATTCTCTGGTTATCAGGGGCTATTCCTTTGTCTTTACCTAATGAAATCCATAAAGGGTCTTTATTTCAGATTACATTACATTTTTGAATGAAAGGTTTTTATTAGAAGAATTTTTAAAGAAAGAACTCTGAGGACATTCTTGTTGATTTTCAGACATCTGGGTATACCAAATAAAACACCGTACATATTTATAGTGAGTTTAATAATGTCCCAGGTCTAATTAAAACACAGTGTTTTTAAGAACTAATTGTTACAGAAAACTGTTTTTTTTTTTTTAAATGTAGCTAGGCTGGTAATAACCAATGATAGATGAATTCAATTTACATAAATTTCAGACCAAGAGAATATTTTAAAATCAGGCCGCAGAGGATTGCTTTAAGTTAAAAAGTTAATGTCATTATCTCCTTCTCTCATTTAAATTGTTTGGTTTACAATAATTGTGAAGCATAATAAGTGTTTTGAGATTTCCCGCTCCATGAGATTTTAATAAAATCTGATAGTCAACCTAAATAACTAAAATGTTATTCAGAGATGTGTATTTTCCTATGTAAAGTCATGTATTTTTTAGTTCAACCATCTCATGTGTTGTCACTTCATCAAAAGATTTATTTAAAAAACAGATATTGGCAACTTTTTGAAAAATTCTTTCTCTAATTTAGAAAGATCCAATTGCACTGGAAAAAAACAAACAAACAAACAAACAACTTTGACCCCCTCATTTGGTAGATGTTAGCAATCTAGATTTAGAGGCTGTTTTCCATATTTCTTTCTTTGCTTTAAGAATTATAGGTTAAGGTTTAAAAGGAAAAGATAGAACTTCTTTTTAGACCCCTCAGCCTATGTTTTGTTTTATTGGTAACTTGTGATCTTAAAAGGAAATTGTAGTAGGTGACACAGTTGATCACACCACAGCGTCTGTGTCACATAGCAGTACAGTGAGAGCAGCAGCAGAAAGGCGAGAACTTCCTACACAGTAGCAAGAAGTTATAAGCCCAGCACAATGCCTGCAAAAGCTGTGAGACCTGGTGTTTAGTCTCGAAATGTCTTCATCTGATGTATTAGAAATGGGTTTCTTTCATACAGTTCTTCTCTGAAGTAGTCATTGCTTAGTTGCTGGGACTAAAATTAACAACTTGGTTTCTTTTTACGCCGGAGCATAGGGTTAAAAGGAGCCCAGTGCCTTGAATCGAAGAACGAGTCAGTACATAACAGTTTACCCAACTGTTATTCTTGCTTTCCTGTTCGGTAGGCCCTCCATTTCAGCCCAGCTTTGTAGGAAGCGTTCAGTAGTTAACAGAT
The DNA here is from genome assembly GCF_000260355.1 of Condylura cristata. Lineage (NCBI taxonomy): Eukaryota > Metazoa > Chordata > Mammalia > Eulipotyphla > Talpidae > Condylura > Condylura cristata. Next base: position 7,851,439 of record NW_004567119.1, on the reverse strand, counting down.
TCTGTTGGAGTTGCTGAAGGAAAAGAAATCACAAATACAAATGCCACAGCTTATACCTCAGGCTGTATATTGGATGTTTGCCACCATAGTCTCTTATTTTTCCTTTCTTGTTCAAAAATGTTCTCAGCCTATCTTGGAATAGTGAGCACAGAAGCACATTAAATTTGTTAATTTTGATTTCTGGGCAGTACTGCTGTTTAAAAATCAAAGTAAGATCTCGGGTGTTAATGAAGGGGGTCAAGGGTGGTCTAGACTCAATTGTTAATCAGGTTTTCCTTTTACCTACATCTAAGATGTCAACTTGTAACTCAATTCATGTCTATGGAATACTAATTTTGTGTAATACTAAAACTAGTTTGATTTTTTTTCTTAATTTGCTTAACGTCTTAAAGCCAAATGATTGAGTTGAGATCTTAGTTTTTCTCCTAAAAGTTCAAGATTTGTTTATAAAACAGATTTTTATTTTCATGAAGTTGAAATTGTGGACCCAACAAGCAAATGAGTTTTTAAGCGGCTTTCAGTACTACGCTATTTCCAGTTCTTCCTTGTAGTGCAAAACATTAAATAAACCCAGAATATAAAACAACCCATCCTGAAACCTGAAGTAGCTTATGAAATATGATCAGACAATGGAAGCTGATTGCCACTGTTATTAGGTGGAACCCATCTTCCTGCTGTGTGTTTCACTAGATCACCTCTTTGGGCAAATGGAACATCACTAAACGGCATTGCTTAGAATAGATGACGTTCTCTGTCAAATATACCTCAGTGAACTGTGTGGCTCAAAATAAGAAAAAGGGATGGAAAACTGGCATGCTTGTGGTGAGGCCTTGAGATCCAAGGCACTTTTCTAGCCATTGAAGCAAACGTACAAAATATAAATCTGTGAAAAAAAAAATAATAGAAGGCTGAAGGGAAACAGGGAGACAGGGACTGCCTTTGTGCAGTTTCCAGACTTCACACCCCTTGTGACTTTTGCCATATCACCTATCATGTATATGATTAAGCAAAACCCACACCTTATATTTAAATTTATTTTCAAGCAAATCTTTATGTGCACACTGTAAATAGTAAACAATCTCCTCTTGAACCGAAATGAAATTGGGAAAAAGCTAGTATTCAGCTTCAGAAAAGCTGCTTTCCACCCGAGGCTCTGGGTGTGACCGCTCCCCCGTTTGCCAAAGAGGCCGCACCACTACGTGCAGGAGCTGTCCGGACGGCAGTCCGAGGGACGAAGAGGTTTGCTGGAGAAGAGCAAGTTATCCACTGGCTCTCCGTTCTGTGTGTCCCTTTGCCAGCTTGCTGTGGCTTTCACTCGGGCAGCTTGTCTTACTCCTAGCGCTGCCCTGACCCCAAGGTCATTCCCCAATGGCGTCATCCCTGAGGTGAGCATCCAGACCACCGAGGAGGTGACACGAGGAAACCCTGCAGGGTTTCCTGCACATCATCCTGCCCTTTCACTAGGGCATCTTGTCCGGACGAGCAGGACGTGCGTGCATCAGACACGCTTATCAGGGTGACGTACCCTCCGATGCCACGTGAGAGGAAAGCCCGGTGGCAGCTGCCTCTGGGTTTGTTCTAGTAAACTCGTATATGAAGTATAGTCGTTGGAAAATAAAAAATGGTCTTTGTTACTTAATAAAAATATATAGAATCCTTACCTGCTCCACTTGGGCAGCCCTGATGCTCTGAGCAGTCTGACGGGACTTGTGTAGCAAGTAAATGCATTAGTCACAGTGACCATTTTTCTTGCAAATTTGTGACATAGATTTAATTATAGGAATGACCAGCAACTTACAAATCTAATTTTGGTGGAGGCTGAGACCACTTTTTTTTTTTTTTAAATAATGATGGATTTTTTTTAAAGCAATGATTTCATTACTATTTAAAGAAATCTACTGGTGTAGAACTAGCCAATTGACTGAAGTTATTTTATTAGCCTTTAACAAATGCCATGGACTTTCATTTTTATTTTTATTAATTTTTAAAATGTCATCATCCCCAAACTGGAAAAGTACTTGCTCCTATACCCATTCAAGTAAAAATAAATAAAAACAAATTTGGAGAGGGGCAGAGTATAAAAGGTTTTTAAATATCATGAATATAGTAATTGGTTAAAACCCAGATTGATTTCTTTAATTTAAATTCAACCTAGCATAGAACTGCTAGTTAGTGGCCTTTAGGAGTTACGTGTTAACTATTAATTGGTGATAATGTAGTAGACTTCATTTCTCTGTTTTTATTTCTTGAATGTACCACAATCAGTTTATTAGGCTAATGTTTGGGGAATGTGGGAATGATAGAGATGAGCTGGGCAGATTGTCTCCGGTTTTCATCTGCATGGCAAATACTTAAGGTGAGAATATCAAGCCTGTGGAAGCTGTGGGAGGAGATTAGTCATTTTCCATCATTAATATTCCTCATTGACTCAGAGCCCACTGCCATTGCAAAATAAATCTAGAGATGCTAACGGAAGCAGGAGGGAAACAGAGGATCCATGGACCTTATAAACTTATGGATTCTGCCAACCAAAGAGAACCTTCCCTTTAAATATTGATCATTGTGAAGGAAGCAGGGTCAGACATCCCAAAGCCATTGTGGACTCCGAGTTTCAAATAAATATTTAGTGCTTCTAAAACAAGTCTGTGTTCTTGGAAATGGCAGGTTGTAGTTTGACTAAAATTTTAAATCAGAATTTTTTTTTAGCTCGGATTCATTGCACATTACTGTTTTGACTTTCTAGCAAATTTGTTCAGCATTTGTGGGCTTCCTACTGTGTCCTGAGATGGGTTCTAGAACTAAAATGCAAATAGACTATTATAAGATTCTTGACACGAAGGAGCTTAAACTTGTTGGATTTAAATGACATTTTTTGCAGTGAGATTCCCTAGAAACCTGATTCTTAATCACTCTGGAGTGATGATGATTTGACCCCACAAAGTTTGAGGACTACTTATGTTTCACTATAAAGCTTCAAGTAAAGTAGATTATCACTTCTGATTATTTTTTAAACAATCTTCCATTTGTATTGCTATTCCAAAGAAAGGTGGATTTTAAGTTTATGTGTCTAATCACATACTAAATTTAGCTTGTAAGTACATCAAGTGATTACTTAGCAAAGTATCTTAACCCAAATAACATTCTGTGGGACTATGATGCTAAAATTAAGATTGTAAAGCTATTATCATTATAGTATATGTTTACTATTGAAAAAAACAGTAGAATCAAATAGATACTATTACTGTTGGCATCTTGGTGAATATACTTGTGTAGCACTTAGTTCCAAACAATTTTATTTTCTGCTTCTTTTTGTTGCATATGTGAACATTTCCCTATCTTCTTATTGCTACCCTGTCAATTTGATTTTACTTTATCTGATATATAATAAATGAATCATGTTCTTTGGATGGAGTATTGGCTTTTTTTAAATTTATTTCCCATTGGTAGTCCTGTGGCTTGCTTATCTTCTTTTGTTATTATAAAAATACCTGCCACAAAAATTTTGCATACATATTTGTGATTCTCCCTCTTAATTATCTTTAGGAAAAATTCCTAGAAGAGGAATAACAGGTTAGAATACTATAAACTTTAAAAAATTTCTTGATACTACTGAATTGCCCTCCTGGAATTTTGAAACAGATTATTACCCTATAATATGTATATACAGAAATCTCAATATTAATTTTCCTCATTTACTCTAGATAATTTAAATTTAATTTTTTGATTGAGAAGTTGGTCTTTTATTTTGTTGTATTACAATTGAGACTCTGCTATTATAAATTATTTTTTTTTATCCTTAGCAATTTTCTCTTACTGGAATGCTTTATGGTGTGGAAGTGTTCTTTATAAATAGCTTGAGGATATAAATACTCTGTCACACATATTGCAAATATTTCCCTGTGGTTATTTATATGTAACCTTTTAATTTTTTCGAGTGAATGAGGTAGATTGATTTTTGATGAACTGAAAGTTAAAATTATTTTTAAGTCAGGTTTATTAAAGTATAATTTTTATACAGAAAAATGAACCCTTTTTGGATGTATAATCCTATGAGTTTTTTCAAATAGACGCAGTCATGTAACAACCTAACTCAAAATACCTAACTCAAGTACACTATATTGCTTTCTCCTCAGAAAGTTCTTTCATTCCCTTTCATAATCTGTCTCTTTTGCTCTCTCCAGCCCTTCACAACCATTGCATTTTTGTCATCCCTATACCTTTACCTTTTCCAGAACTTCCTATAAATGGAATCACACAGTGTGTAGCCTTTGAGTCTGGTTTCTTTCACTTATATGCTTTTGTGATTCATCTGTGTTGCTGTATGTATTTATCATTAGCTCATTCCTTTTTATTGGTAAGTAGTATTACTTTATCAAATTACCAGTTCAGGAACTTTGGTTTGCTTCCTATTTTGGGCAATTATGAATTAAACCTTTATGAGTATCTGTGTATAGGGTTTTTTTTAGACATATGTCTTCATTTCTCTTGGGGAAACCTAGAAGTGTAACTGCTAAGTCATGTGGATAGTATATGTCTAACATATACTGAAATGAGTAGACATTTTTTCCAAAGTGGTCATACCATTTTATATTACCACCAGGTTGCATAAAGAATCCAATTTGCTGCACAGCCTGGCCAGCCTTTGGTATTACAGTAATTTTAGTTTAGCCATTCTAATCGGTGTGTAGCAGTATGTCATCATAGTTTTAATTTGTATTTTCCTAATGGGTGATGATATTTTTAATGTGCTTATTTGTTATCTGTATATATTCATAGATGGATTCTATGAACTTTTCCCCATTTTTTCTTTTAATGAGGTTATCTGTTTCTCATAAATGCATTGTGACTTTTAAAATATACTTTTGATACAGTGGTATCCAAATGTATATATATTTTGCATATGTTTTCATCAGTCTTTGCCTTATCTTTTTATTTTCTTAACAGTATTTTCAAAGAGCAGAATATAATTTTCTACTATGTTTAATTCATCTATTTTTTAAATTGTGTTACGATTTACACACAATAAACTTAAAAAACTTCATGGTAAAATGTTTTTATTTGGTTGAGTTTTAAAAATTGTCATGGTGTACCCAAATCTGAAACAATATGTAAAACATTCCTGTCACCCAAGAAATTTCCCTTGTGCCTTTTTCTAATCAACTCCCTCTTTCCAGGTGATACTTTATGATTTCTATCGATATAGATTAATTTTGTTTGCCTCTGAACTGAATATAATGAAATCACATTATATGAATTATTTTCTTTTTGTCTTCTTTCACTCTGTATAAGATCTATCCCTGTTACTAGGTAATTCTAGTTTGTTCCGTTTTATTATTGAGTGGTATTCCATTTTTTTCATCTTGGTATTAATGGACATTTGGGTAGTTTCCAGTTTTAAACTACTTAGAATGAGGCTACTATACTATTTTTGTGGTCTCGTTCCATTTAGGTTTAATACTTGAATATGGTACCATGTATAAGTTGTGATTCCTTACTTTGCATATGGTTGTAGAAGTATACACTTTCGTATCAAATGTTTCCTTCTTTTCCTTAATGTTTTTTTTCTATGCCTTTGATTTTTATTAAGTCCTTCCCTAATCACAATATAAGATGATTTGCACATGCATTTGATTTTAGTTTTGTTGTCAAAATGCATATTGAAAATATGTTACAAAACCACATATGTGGGAGTTCAGTATACAGTTTGAAAGTACTTCATTTGATTATGGTATCATCGGGTGAAGAAATGAATTTCTATTCTTGCTATCCCTATTGGGTTGGGTTTTTTTCCCATTTAGTCCAGCTTCATAGGACCAGTCTCATGGCTACATAATAACATATATGCTTGTCCCTAAGCTAATTAGTTCAGTATTCATTACTATTAAAATTGTTTCTCTATTTTAGGCTATTACACATGACATGAATGCAGTTACTTAAGATAAAATTATTTGTTTGAAGTGTAAAATGGAGACAAGTATAGAAGAGTGAAAATGATAGAAAACTCTTTGTGATCACTTTCAATTTAGTTTGCAAATATTCACACAGCTTTATGGTAAAATGTTTTTATTTAGAGCATTAGGTAGAAAAGTGACTTGTTCTCAGTAACAGGGCCTCAGAAGACATTTAAGAAATAAAATTTTTCATTTTGAAAAGCTTGATCACTTTGATTTTAACTTTTATAATCGAGCAGCTAGATGCCTTTGGCCAGGAGGGGGGAAAATCTCAGGATGGGTGTGTGATATCTTGGAAATTAAAGTCAAGCATTATAGCTCTCAAGGCTCATGATGAGAACACCGATTCGTATTTTACAAGCTCAGTGGTGGTTATACACTGAGTTTACATCTTATATATTTTCTTTCTCTTTTGCTAGAACCACATACTGTTTATATTCCTTGGCTATCTTTTTCTATAGTAATTCTAATAAGTAAAGTAAATAAATTAAAACTGGCCACTAAGCTTTATTCCTTATTATGTTAAAGTCACTTTAAATTGTAAGCTTTTAAGTCTTAAGACACATGATAAAAGAAATTTATATTGCTACTTTTATTCAGTGTTGATTTAGAATGGGGGTGGAAGTTCATTCTCACATCTAAATTTGATATGGGATAGTTTGTAAGAATTTCTTCTTATAATAACTGCTGTGAATAGATTTACTGCAATACAGATTACCAGCCCATATGCTGTTATTGAAATAATCTGCTTTAAATATCAAACAGTTTTCATGAAAAATTCCTGTAACTGTGATTATTCTATATATTTAAATAACCAAATGGGTGCGTGTGTGTGGAGACTCCCTGATGGCACAAGGGAAAAATCTCAGCACAGTGAAGCAATCTGCACCTCCTGCAGCATGAGTTAGATCCCCAGCCAGGAAGGTGACTCACAAAGCACAGCAGACCTCTTCTGTCTCCCTGCTGCTGCCCTCAGCAGTGGATTTCAGTAGATCTGCCAATTCTGCTCCCCACTCTGTCTGTGGTGAATCTTTTCACCACCCCATACCTGGCTTACACCCCAGTTCTTGTATGCATAAATAAAAAACCCTTAAAAAAATAAAGAGTTGCCTGAGATGAAAGAATGCACAATGATGTAAAAATAAACTATCACATTATTTAAAATAAAATAAAAAGCTGAAGGGTCCTAAGATGCTCTAAGCAGGAAGTTACTATGATACTGTGGAGTCTTTAGTCTTAAAGAAAAGTGTTTCATCATGAAGGTTTATCCTTTAATAACTTGGCACATGTAGAATGTAGTTAATGAATGGGAGCTAAGTTTCAAGCAGCCCCTAACTGAGACTGTTTAGATCCCAGAGAAGAGGTCAAAAAGATTTTTTTTTAAAGATTTTTTATTTATGCGTACAGAACTGGGGTACAGGCCAGAGCTACAGGGGCGGTGAGAGGCTTCACCAGAGACAGAGAGGGGAGCAGAACAGGCAGATCAATGAAGTACACTGCTGAGGGGAGCAGCGGGCGGGTCAGGAGAGGTCTGCTGCGCCATGTGGGTCTCCTCCGGGGCAGGCGGGAATCGAACTCATGCGGAAGTGTCTTTAGTTCTTAGTGCTCTGCTTTAACCTGCTGCACCACTAGGGAGCTCCAGACATGGTTTTTTTTAAAGGGAAAAATGGCCCATTTTCTTAGGATAACCTACAAATTAGATTTGTGCCATCTGTAATTATTATAGAAGGCTAATAAGTTATTTCAGAATTCCAGATCACTAACTGCTGGGGTATAAAAATTTGGAACAGGATGCCTTTTCAATAATTAGAATCACTAACAGGAAGGATCGTTATTATTTTTATATATACAGTATATATAATATGTACATGTATGTACAAATATATAAACTATATGACATGTATAAAGTATATAGGTAGGTTTACTTGTTCTCTTTTCTCTTTATTTCCCTCTATGAACTAAAGTGGAAAAAATGAGTAGAAATCATGAAAATCAGGAATGTAGAGGTTTCTTGCCTTCTGCCCTTCAATTCCCAGGTAATTTCACTCAAATATAGTTAACTCCTGATTCTATATCCTTTAATAACTTGGCACAAATATAGAATTTTGGATCTCTAGATCATGCAGTTTCAAGCCAAATAGTTGTTGAAGTCAAAAGGTTAAATTCTCAGCTCTAAAAAACATTGAATATAAAACTTTTTAATAATAAAAAAAAACATTGAATATAAATCCCCACTAGTGCAGGCAGGTGGTTTAAATAAAAGGCTGATGTGTGTAACGGTAGAAAATACCAGGTTAGGAAGTAAACTTCCTCTTGCAAAAAAACACTATTGCCCTTTTTTGTGAATTTTCTAGTTATATTTGAAAAGAACCATCAAGAGTTCCCTATGGAGCAATCTCAACAAACAATCCCTAGTGTTGAAACAAATTTTCCATCATGTCTGTTTTTTTATAGGCTGTTATCAACCTGGTGCCATAATCACTAGGGCTTTAGCAACCAAAATATCATAAACGAGTGAAGATCTCAGAGTAGTAGGCATCTCTGTCCTTGTTTTCCGAGGTGCTGCTGACTGTTCATCTTCATATGGGAAATATAGGTAGTCATCTAAAGGATATATTGTAATATGTATTAAAAAATATAAACAAACTGGAAGGAGTTCCTCTCTTTGAAGGAGAGGGTGAGTTCCACATGATTCTTAAAGACTTTCTTTCTTTGTTGAAAATCACTCTTTGATACCTCAAAGACCCGAGAGCTCTTTTCTTAGCTTTAGTCATTTCTGACACAGCAGTAGCCCTAAGCAGAATCATTTCCAGTAGTGATATATATATTTTTTACATCTACTTGACTCGTTTCACATTTTTAAGATATGAGCCTCTCACTGCCAGGCATGTAGGTGACGTATCCTTTGTAAATTTACGATCGTTATGTTTCAGGAACTGATTCAGAAACCTCTGATGGGGGTGGACCCACATTCGTCACACTCGTTGACAGTGATGTGTAAAGCAGATTGCCAGTCATTCCCTGGGAGTTGGAAAAATACAGGAAACTCTTAAACCCTTGGGTGGATGCATTCTCTCCTTGTGCTTAAATTCACATGAGAAAGTATTTTAAGAAGTTTACTTGGTGGGGCTGGGGCGGGAGGGAGAGGCCACCCAAGTCTGATTCTCTCGGTAAGTGGATGTGTCTGGCTCTACAACCGGGCTGTGTTGCCTCTGTAGACAGGTCCTTCATTTGGACCAGAAGTCTTCTTTCCCAGATGGTGCTGCGAATAGTTGCTTGGAGTTGTTTTCTCCCTTCTTGCATTGCAGGATGAAGTAAATGATCAGGAAAGGGAGTCCTGGAGTTAGTAAAAGAAAGGCTTAAAAATTGAGTGCAGCCTGAGAAGAGAACATCGACTTAAGAGTGGAGAGGACCCAACAAGGGCAGGGACCATGGCTCTTGCGCTCTTTTCTCTCTTTCCATATAGATACACACATTCATATATGTATATGCATGTATGCCCACATGTGAGCATTAATAGGTGCACACAGATTCACACAGTCACATGTGTTCATGCACACATTCATATGTGGATGCTAATATATATGCACACAGACTCACACATAAATATATATGCACACATATCCCCCCCACACACAAAGATTCACACATACATATACACACACAGTTACGGCACATGCATGCAGGCAGATTCACATATACCTATGTGTACATACACCTACGCACATGCATAACTACCAATATATATGCGCACAGATATGCAGAGGTTAGATAGATTTCAATAGATATAGGTGTAAGGGAAACTGTAGTGCTGGCATGAAGTACTTGATCACATATGACTATATGAAGAAGTGGGCATGTAGGCAAGGACATTGAAAAGAGTGATCATTCCTGGAGTAAGCTAATTTTTGTTGGTAACTGGTAGAAATTAGATGAGACAATATTTAGCTTTGACTGGGAAGCTAAACTTGAACTTGATACCATGTGAAGCATTACTAAATTTTCAAGGAGTGTATCATAGTAAAAGTGGTATCTTAGAGGTGACAGGCAGCATGCATTTCTAGGGGAGTTTGTGTGTGAAAGACTGATATGTACGCTGTTCTGAGTCTACACGAACAACAGGGACTCCTCCTGACTAAAATCACTAAACCGTCCTACAAAGGAAGACCCAGAAGCACAAAAGAAAGGGGGAAACTTTCTCCATCATTTATTCAGTTATATCCAGACAAATAATATTAAGCTAGTAGCTACGGTATGCAAAGTCTCAAGACAGCAGGAGTCTCAGCACTCAGCTGTGAACCAGGATACTGACCTCGGAGCCCTACTGAAGAGTAAATAAAATCCGTCTCTGAAGTGCTTAGCAGTGCCTGCGTGTTAGCAAGAACCGATACGTGGGCGCTGCTGCCCAGCTTATTTAGGAAACGGTGCCTCCACACCATTTCCATCCCCATGGCCCAAACCCTCTCTGTCACCATTTCTAGACATTTTATTTAGTCTGGCCAGGTGGTATTTTTCCAGCCCAGGTCCCTCAACAACTTTTTTAGACACTTTGAAAGTTACACCAAGTAGATCAAAATAGTGTCGATGAGTCTTGCTTATGTCTTAGCTAACAGCCCCCTCTGGGCCCTCCTCACCCCCACCCACACTCCCCCTCCCAGGTAATATTTTGAAGCCAGGTTCAATTGCCAACTCATTTGAATCTGAATCTCCAGGATAGAAGGGCTGGCTTTTGTTTTCTAAGCATAACTAAGGCGTCATTTTCCTATATAGATACTTTTGTTGGCCATGTTTTACATGAAAGACTCTGGGATATGACTCTGTATGAAAGGCCAGGAAATACCAGAAACACAGAGAATGTATCTTAAAAGTTTTCCTCAAGAAAAAAATGTAACTCTGTGGTGAGGGATTTTACTTACCAAGGTAACGCTGTCATGATACATATAGCAGTCATAATGCTGTATCCCTCAAACTGACAGAATGCCAGACTTCAGTTTTATCTCCATTTAGAAAAGATTGGGGACCCGTGGACTTGAGGATGAGCAACTGAGGTGTCATGAGCAGAAGCAGGGAGTTCGAGCGAGAGGATATAGTGGGTGAGAAGAGGAAGTCTGGCCTGATGCCTCTTACTGGCCGGGTGCCAGGGCCTCGGCCATCAGTGTCAGGGTGCGCACTGTCGATATTTGCTCTTTGCGAATGAAGGGCAGGTGGATGCAGGCACCATGGAGTCTTTCAGGCTAACCATCAACCCTTTCCTTGTTGCGGTCAGACAATAACATATAAGCACCGCCCCCTGCCCACCATCCATCTCTAAGTCCCTTTTCTGCACGAGGACCTTGTGTGTGAGTGCCAGGGAGGGCGTGGCGGGTCAGAGCTCACTGCTCCGTGAGCATCACGACGTCTTGTCACTGTCCTCCTCCTGTGGCGTGTGGCAGGTCCAGCCCCTCAAACACCTTCCCCCGGCCCCTCCCCGCCCACTTCTGCCCACGATTCTGTAGGATCTGGCGCTGTTCTGGAAAGGTCCGCGGTAGACACTGAACCACCTGCAGCTGCATGTGTTGCCCTGGCCGTCAGTACAATCTTGCCATCACACTGCGATCCCTAAAAGGTTAAGATAGCCATCCTCGACTGGAAAGACCTCTCCCGTCTCCCTCAGCATCTTCTTGGTGTCAGCCTGCCTCTGCTCCCGCCAATGGCTGCCAGTACTGGCAGGGATGAGGAAGACATAGAAGGCGTCTTGTACTTGACCGTAGATTTGTACCTCTTTTCAGTGAATCTGCCAAGATCCCCAATGCCCTGGGGAGCTGTGATGAGGACCAGGGTCTGTCTCAATTCAGTCTGAGAGGGGCCACGCAGGCGGAGCTCCGTCAAGCTCCTGATAGGGCTGCTCCCACAGTAGCTGTCCAGCAGGCGATGGGCCCACGCTCCCAGAAGCTGGGGTAGCATCGTGATGTACCCAAACGTGTGCCTGGCTTTGGAAACGGCAGGTCCACCCCGTCACGGGAGGGGTGTGTCCATGATGTCATCTGACACCAGTAAGAATAGTTGGTGTGGTGCCTACGTCTGGCCCTCGGGAGACCGTGGCCTTCCTCTGCGGTCCCCCAGGTCTGGGAAGGCTGACAGCTTGGCCACACCCTGATGTTCCTCGCCTCCCATAATGTTGTACCCCAGGACTAACCTGAGTCGGGCAAAAGCATTGCCCATCTCAGGGTGCCTCTGCTCATCCTGAGCCAGCTTCTGGACCGTGTGGGAGACGTTCTGGATGAGATCCCTCTCTTCTTGGGCCGTCCTCTGCTGTCTCTCCACATCCCCTACACTTGGGATATGTTTTGTGACCTTACTTTTCTGTTATTATGCTAGCTTGAGTTTATTAGACCTTGTTTTCTTCTTAAAAATAACTTGGGCCTTTCTGAGAGGGTTTTTTTTTTTTGTATCAATGATGACTAGATGGTGAAGAAATACTTAACTGGAATGGCTGGATGACAATTTCAAGTTTGAGCCATTTCCAAATTAAAATTAATTCGTTAAAATTAAATTTTCATGCGTAAAATTAAAAGTGTAATATAGTAGCACGGACAAAATCCTGTTCATCAAAGGGCAAATAAATAAAAGCCACTGACCCCCAATTAAATTAGGACCAAAATGCTCATAAATGTATACATTAAAATTTAAAAAATCCTTGACTTTCAACATATCCCATCCTATTGCACTTTTGAAAAGAGCATCACAATTTAGCTCAGAAGCCCAAACAGAATTCCTGTTCTTTTTTTTAACGCGAGGGAGTTAACATTTTAATGCTTATTTGGGTTACTTGTATTCATCAAGAGTCAAAAAAAAAAAAAGCCCTGTTTTAGCGCCTAATTTAAGCAGCACCAGACGGTCACACTGGAATTTTAAATGCTGCAGACGAGAGATTTGTATAGGAAGTGGAGCTCTAATGGCTAGGACCTACTTCAGCCACGAACACACATAATTATTAGCAAAGGGACCCATGTTGTTAACATTGGACACTGTTTGAATGTTTTGGGATAATTTATAGGGTTGATTACTCCAGCCTCAAGTGGAACCTTAGGAAGAAGAGCAGCAAATGGTAAATCTTTGGGACAGTCCCTGGGGCAACATTTCACTTTGAGGCTCTGAGTTATGTGGGTCTCAACCTCTTTTCTGTCCCGGCCCTTCCTGTGGCTCATCGTCGTCATCATCATCTGTTCAGATAATGTCTGTTCAGAAATCACCCGTCCCCAGGGGAGGAGGGAGAGGCGAGAGTCCCGTTATAAGCACACTTGCTGCAAACCTTTCACCGTGCTGTCAAGGTGACAAATGTTTGTCCTTAAGGGAACACTGGAGGTTAAATCACCAGTGTTTCTCTCACTTATCTTCTTTCCCATACTACCCCAGCTCTTAGCCAAATTTATAGCTAAAAGAATCTCAGAAAATTAGACCACTCGTAACCTTTATGGACCTTGTTCTGGGATGCTTTGTGCAAGCTCCAGATCCTGACGAGGTTCTCTATCGAGGTCTGAGCCATTCCTGTTTGCTACCAGCGCCTTTTTATTTCAGGGCTTCTTCAGGAGGGGAAGATTTGGGCAGGAAACATTTACATTTGAAGAGATAGTAGCAGCGGTTTACTAATAGCGCAGAGACAAGGCAAGCGATGATTTATTTTGACATCAGCCTATCGAAGGGCGTCCGCATCCTCACGTGGGCAAACACCAGACCCTGCATTGACCCTGGAGATGGAAGCGGCCCTGGGTTTCTTCCTCTGCTTTTGGCCCATTAAGTTCCCACCTCCATGCAGCAGTGAGAGTGGCCTGAAGGGCGTAATTGAATTCGGCATTTTCCTGTATAAAGTCATTCAGTGTTTATTGGGGTAGCTACCAGCCTACCCAGACCCCTCCCCAGGCAGCTTCTAGGTCCTCCAGGGTCTACCCCTTGCTGTCCTGTCCAGCTGTACCACCTCTTAGCCCACATGGCGCTTCTGAGTTTTAGGTCTGTATGAAGCGACAGAAATGTGCAAAAGAGACAAAAACTCAGGAGCTTGTATTCTAGTGAGAGGCATAACTATAATCTGTAGATTTACAACTAAAATGCGATATAGTAATTATATAGAAATGTTAATTATATGTGCTTAGTTGCTCTAGCCACTGTATGAATATATGCATTTATTGTAGTACGGAGAATGGGAGGATGATTGAGAGGAAGCTGGAGAGCTGTAGTTTCTTCTTCTTTTTTTAATTTTATAGTAGTTTATTTTTACATCATTTTGCGCATTTTTCCATCTCAGTTGCAATCCCCTTGGGGTTCCCACCACCAAATCACCCGTGTGCCATCACC
>NW_004567119.1:7802520-7836261 GCF_000260355.1 Condylura cristata | reverse complement strand
CGAAAGTGCAAAGCTTCTGTGCAGAGAAGTTGCCAGAATCGAATGGTTGATAGAGATAAATACAGAGAGAGAAGAGGGGCCAGGTTATACATTGGGGTCTAGGGGAGGGGAGCTATTGTAAGGCCTTTGCGTTTTTATCCTGGTCAGACGGCATAAATTAGTTTGAGCCACCATCATAAAGTGCCGTGGATAGAGTGGCTTGACACGGACTTACTGTTCACAGCTCTGGAGGTGGGTAAGCCCTAGCTCAAGGGTAGCTGATTTGATTCCTGGTGAGAGGTCTCTTCCTGGCTTGTGACCTTGTTACCGGGTCCGCACATGGGGGTGGGGGTGGGAAGGAGCCGGTGTCCCTCCTCTAGAGGAAGACAGTAGTCTGGATCCAGACCTCATTGTCCTGCCCTCATTTAAGCAGAATTGCCTCCTCAAGACCCTTTCTCTAAATAGAATCGCATTGCGGGTTAACACTCCAACCTATGAATCTAGGGGAGACACAATTCAGTCCATTGCAAATGGGAAGAGAGTTGAGAGCTCTGAGCAGACCTGCGACATGATGTCACTTCGTGACCAGGATTGTCGGACTAAGACAGGAACAGGGAGACCCTCTGGCAAATGGTGCTCTCAGCCAGCCAGGGACTGATAGTGGTTGGGGCTCAGCATAGCCCCCCGTGCCTGATTGCCTGTGTGTGTATAGCATCTCCTAGCCTGCTCTCTTACCTACATTTTGCCATCAAGTGCCACACTTCCTGTGAGGCAGGCACAGACTTACGAGCCTGAAACTTGCAGGGAGGCTAGCTCTAGAGCCAGGCTGCCCGCCCTCACATTCCCTCACTGTGCCTGTGATTCCCGAGAACGGCAGCTGCGCCCAGCCAGGATGATGTGCAAATGAAATGAAATACCCCATGTTAAATGCTTATGAGAGCTTGGCACATTAGTAGATAATACATATTAGCTGTCATTGGTTTTGTCATTTAATAGATAATGAAATTAAGAGTCAAAAAGGTCAACTTGTCCAAACTTACCCAGCTAGTAAAGAGAAGAAACACAGCTAGAATTCAGTGGCCACTAGTTCTCGAATGCTCCACTTTTATCCGCTAGCTGGTTCCGTTCTGAGTCAGAAGAGAGCTCAAGTTGTAGAAAATAGAAAGTTGCCCTCTTTTCCAAGTCTGTCATGTGAACCCTCCCATGCTCCGTCTGACCCAACGTGTGTGTGTGTGTGTGTGTGTGTGTGTGTGTGTGTGTGTGTGTGTTCAGGAAGCCCAGGCTTCCATTTCTCAAAGCCGTCCAAAAGGTGGAGCCTACTTTGTATTGTTAAATGAGTACTTCTTGAGATTGAGATATTGCTTGATTTCTTTCTGCGGGTTTCTCAATAGTTCACTGTTTCATTAGGGTATACAGTGTGGATTCTAAAGCTTGTAAATTAAGACTTTAAGGGGGTATCTGCTCCCCCATCTGACCTTTTGCTTCTGTGTTTGGCCAGCCTCCGTGGGAAGCCTGAGTTGAACATCTGCACAGGCTCTTAAGAGTTGTTTACTCAGCGAGTTTTGAGCACCCACGAACTTGTTATTAGCCACCTGGAAGAATTTTAGACCAGGCTAGAAAAGTTGTGAAAAGCCCTTGGTGTTTGATATCTGGAACACCTAGGCATTCCAGGCTCCCTGTACAGGAGCTATAATTAAGTCATCTAGAAACCTCCGTTACCAATGCTGAATTATTATTCCCCAGTGATGGCATGAATGATGCAGATTTCCAGGTATTTGCAGCCTCCCCAGGGCCAAACCTGAGCAAGTAGCCAATTAATTCCTGGGTTCTGGCTGCCGCTGTTTCTATCTCACCATCCCTTCCAAGCAAAGGCCTGATAACTGACCACCTCCCCCCACACACACACCTTCTCCTCCCCTTCCTTCGTATCTCTGGAATTTCCCTCTTGCAGTTAGTTCTTCTTTGGCCCTTTACAGTGTCCTTGCAAATAAATATTCCATTTTTTTCATTTTGTGTTTGGCTCTACTGGATTTGACCCTTAATCTGTAATAAGAATTTGAAG
The DNA here is from genome assembly GCF_000260355.1 of Condylura cristata. Taxonomy (NCBI): domain Eukaryota; kingdom Metazoa; phylum Chordata; class Mammalia; order Eulipotyphla; family Talpidae; genus Condylura; species Condylura cristata. Next base: position 7,834,220 of record NW_004567119.1, on the reverse strand, counting down.
ACTGTATAAAATCCTTTTCTCTAAAAAATCTTTCAAGTTTCTCCCTCTCTAGAACTCAACAAATCCCAACTTGACTGTCAAAATGGAGCAAGCTATAAGCTGTGTCACCTGCTCGTCATGAGGAACCCAGAGGCTTTACCCGAATGGCCTCAAGGAGTAGTTTCACTTTTCAGTACCAAAAAGATGCAGTTGAGTGTGCTCATTATAGTCTGGTTACAGGTTTTCCTTTTCCTTTACAAACAAAATAGTTTTAGTTAATCCTGGCTTGTAAATTATAACTTATTAGGAGCAGAGACCTGGAGTGAAGAGAGTCAAGTGAAGGGTGAAAGAAGGAAAACTGAGAGCAAGAGACAAAACCATTCAGCATGAGTATTTCTGGATGGCCCCTCAGTCGGGGGACCTGATCTGACCTACTTCCCCAGCACGAGAGGGGGCTGCTATATTACATGGCGGAATGTACACCCCGATTTTCCCGCAACAATCTATAGCTGTAAAACAGTAAAAAAATGTTTATTATGTTATGGGAAACTTTTTGAACGATGTAGAAAAATAATGGTAGTACTTGAATGACTCTTAAAATATTTAGAATTGAAGTGCATGTGTTGTAGTGGGATGATTGTGACTATCTGAGAAATCAGCATACGTAGGAAATGTTACCCTATCATGCCTCTAGACTTCCGAGGGTGTATTCCTTGCATAGTTATATATTTCAAGTAAGTACAGATATTTCAGAGGTCCTTCAGAATCCTTTCAGTTCAGTCTGGTAGGAAATTTCAAAATTCATTTTTCAAATGAATTAAGAAAACTAAGACCTATTTCCTGATGCCTACTGTGTGCCTGAAACTAAGCCAGACATCAGGACAGGAAAGGAGAAAGGGGGAATGAGCCAGGCAGTGTTTATCCAGGTGGAATTTACATTCAGATAGAGATGGGGACAATATATAAAATAATTACTTTATAATTAATATTATGACAGCGATACACCAGGAGTTGTGCAGTTCCAGTCCCGTTCTTTTCCCCAACAGCTCTATTTTTTCTCTTTCCCTAAGATCATTTATATCTCTATCAGAGAACCTCAGTTTTTAAATATTTTGCTTCAGTCCTGCACATGCAGTTGTTTTACACAGGACTAATAACCTGAGTCCTTGACAGGGCATTGGCTGACAGTCAACATTTGGCTGATGTTTACGCTGATGTACCCAAAGCTTTAACCGAGGCTCTCTTAGGCAGGCAAACTTAGAAGAGCATCATTTTAATAACAGCATCATTTTAATAAAGTTTAAAAGAGACATTGTATCCCCTACAAGTGACATTAGTCATCTGCATTTCCTTTTTTACGTCCCTTTGTCCCTAAAACAGACACTCATTGTGGAGAAGTGTCGATGCTATTATTTTTGCTATGAATTAATATATGCCATTAACTGATAGCTTGTCTTCAAATTATCTTTTGATGAGATAAAGAAAAATGCCTTTCAGAAGTTCTTGGGAATGATTCCCGATCCCTTTTCCAGCCAAGTATTATTTTCTAAATGCATTTTTTGTTGTTGTTAGATGGACAGAATAAAGATAAAAGAGCACCACAGAGATAACAGACTACTTCACAGCTGACTGAGCAGGTGTTAGAAATGCAGATGAGGTGTGTTGACTAAAGACTGGACAAATTTGAAGTGAAAACGCCACTGGTGTGCGTGCGGCCTGTGTGTGTTGGAAGTTGAGGCAGCTGAATTATTCATTTTATTGTGAAAAGTAGTTCAGGAGTTAGGCAAAGGATGCCTTTTACATTTAAACTATCTCTTCCCTTTTATCCTTCTATCTGTGTTTGACAAGCAAAATGAACTTCATTTTCTAAGTTTTATTCAAATAAGTCACTGACTTGACTTGAAAACAAGACACCTAGGAACAGCCAAGTCAAAGGTCTAGGTGACAATATCAAACAATAGAAAACAAAAACCCCTTTTCTTTTCATCTGTGAGGAAAAGCACTACAGACCAATGACCAGAGTGGCCCGTTAGTCATCCCTGCTGGGGGGTGCCCTTTCCCTGCAGGGCTGATGAGTCCACTCCTAAAATCCTATCATTAGAGTCCTGACTTGAAGATGGAACTGAGATTTTGCCAACATTTATTATGTGGTCTTAAAGCAGGGTTACATTTTAAGGGAAGTATCAGAGTTCCTGCAATTATCTCTGCTCTGATTCTGATCACTTTGGCAGTCCTCTGGTCCTAGACTTTGATACTGCTATGGAAACACTAGTGTTGGGGGAACTTGGCTCACCCTGGGAGACCCAAAGAGGCTTTATATACGCCAAGGAGGAAAACATATCACTTAACCCTCATTTAAAGGTGAGGAAGCAGTGAATAAGAGATGCCTTTATATGTGTGTGTGTGCATATGTATGTACATATACACACATGCATGTATGTATTTATCTCTAGAGAGATTCTGAATTATGGAGCTTCTGTATTTTGACTGCAAATGTAGGTTTAAAATGTCTTTTGGCCCCCAAGACAAAGGACTTCAAGGTCTAACAGACTTAGATTAAAATCTGATTTCCATCACTTAAAAGCTGTGTGATGCTAGCAACTTATTAACATCCTTTGTGTCAAATTTCTCTAAATGTAAAATGAAGACAGTATACTAACAGCTCCTGAGGGCTGTTGAGGATTAAATCTGAAAACTAGGAACTTGGTATGTCTACTTTCCTTTTCACTGGAGCAGTAAGTATTTTGCCTTATAGAAAACTCTACCTTGCTAAATTCTCATTTTTACTTTACAGAACAATTTAAGAAACTGTAAAGCTACCTTTGAGACTTGGTGTAGTCTTTTTCCAATTTGGTTGGCTTCCTGGTTACAGATTTGGGGAGAAGTTTTGAAATATAGTACCTTCAATTAGCAGACTTGTGTATGGAGAAAGTGTTAGATTTGCAATCAGAATAGCCTAATTCATTTTCTGAATCCACATGTGCTGACTTTAGGGCTGTAGATAAGTCATCTAATCTACTGAGTCTCATTTATATAATGGGGCAAATCATAGCAACACAACCTCTACTATCTAACCCTATAAGATCACTGTGGGAATCTGATGAGACAATATGTGTGAGATGCTTTGTAAAATATTGTGTTCTTAATGTTAAGTAAACTAGTATCATTTGCCTGTTTTCATTCTCAAATAATTAACTTACCTTTCTTCCCATGGGGAGGCACAGTGATGCTATGAAATATTAGCATTCATTGTTCATGTCCACAGCAAAAGATATCACTTTGTACTTTCTTACTGGTAAATTAAATCAATAATTTGATAGGTAAGTTATTGACAAATACTGGTTAACATTCTTGGCTCATATATTCTTAGATCAGTTGAAAGTACCTAAGTAGTTCTGAAACATTCAAAATGTTAAATTGGCTTTAAGACTATAGATGTACTTCTAGGTTTTCAGCTCAGAGTGATTATTTTAATAACTCAAGATCTATGTTATGGAACGAATTGTGACGCCCCCCACTCCCACCCCCCAGTTTATGTTGCAATCCTAAGCCTCTAGTGTGATGGCATTTCAAGAGAAAGCTAATCTAGTAGAACTAGTGCCCTCATAAGAAAAGAAAGATACCCTGCTTCTAAACCGTGATGAGATGCTAGGAATGAGTAGCACTGAGCCCACTATGCACTAGTAAGACTCAAAGTGGCGATGGCATTAGTAGATATTAGGACACTCAGTAAGCCAAGTGGAGCCAGAGGGCTGAAATTCCTACAAAGTTGAGAGCTACAGGGTGTGCATCAGGGAAAAGAATAATTGACTTAAAATCTCCCATCCACCAGTGTGTGTAAGTCTATTTTAAACAACATAGCTGTCTTCAAAGCAATACTCATTGATAAGAAGATGGAAAGTAGACAATTGCTGATCTTGTTTCTGATATTCAATTCTGTAATCAAATCCAAGACTCCATCTTGCTGCTCTACTCTGCAAAGCTGTTGGGCTTTTATCCGTTTGCTTTGTTACCTCATGGTAGCAAAAAGGCTGCTGTTGCTTCAGGCATTGTGTCTTTGTTCAAGACAAGATGGAAGGGGAAACACATCCCTGTGAAGCTTTCTTCTGATCTCCGTCCTTTTAGTAAGTAAAAGCAAACATTCCCAAGAGGCTCTCAGCAGAGTTTCTCCAATACTTCATTGATCATAAATTAATCACAGGGTTCTTGATATTAGACCTATCAAAAGACACCAAATTTGGCTGAGACCGGTGCTTCCTGACCTTTTGCCCTTCGTGGCACACACAGGAAGTGATAGCATGATCTTTGCTTCCTGGCAGTAAAGAGAGTGCTCTGCAGTTGAGGCCCTGGCCCTCTACACCAGGGGTTCAGGGGAAGCAAAGCAAGGCGGAGGTGCCCTTGAGGCTCTGGTTAGTGGAAATGACTACTTTTGGCTACTCTCATCAGTGCCTGCATTAGACATGTGGTTGCCCCCAGGAATCAGTTCTATTAGCAGGAGAAGGGAATGGCTGCTAGGTGGGCAATTATTAGTAGCTGTTTGCTTTAAAGATTTATACTTGCTTTTGGAATATGCTGATTGGACTTGAATAAATGGATCTGTTATTCTCAGAGGTCTCTTTTTTATTTCCTTTATTACTGAAACTATTACACACAGTGAAAGAGGGTTGGCAATGGAAAGCTGACTTCTTTTTTTAGCTATCGTTCCAGCCTTACTTGTGGTGGCATGAATTACTCTTCACACATTGGATTATCCTGGTCCTTTTGTAAAGGCAACTTGAGGGGCAGGAAATATCCACCCCCAAAATGAATCAGCTTGATAGCTGAGAAAGGATGGCTATTAAAGTCCCAAGGAAGTAGCCTGGCAAGGAGGATCCCTGAGAGGTTGTGGGAGTTGACTTCTCCCAGCTGAAACTGCTCAGGGGTTCTGGCAAATCAGCAGGTCTCCAGTCCAGCCAATCACGATGCTCCTGAGAACAGAGTGGGGCAGGTAGGAGTTGCCACAGCAGTGAGTTTCAGGGGGATGCAAGGCTTTCTCTGCAAAGCGCTAATGAGAGCTGTGGGTGAGGATGTGAAACTTTAATCTTCTGTGTTCCAGAATAAATAGATGGAGTGCCTCAGGCAGAAACAGAAGATTGGCTCACATGTTAGGTATTTAGTGATAGTCTTAAAAACAAAATTTTCCTGTAAAACAAGCGTTCTTTCCCCTTGAGAATTGGAATCCTGGTAAGTTCTAAAAATTTATATTCAAAATCTATTCTGTAATTGTATATGGATTTTTCCAGAGAGAAAGGCCATAACTTCCATCTAATTTTCAAAGATTAAAAACAGAATCTGTTGAATGCTTAAATAGCCCAGACTGGAAGCAATTTTCCAGGTCTCATTAGAGTGTTTTTAAGAGAATCGTAGATTCTGATTGTTCCATGACCTAATAATCTGTTTGAATAGTAATTTTTCTTTGATGCATATATTGTACTAGGTGGCATGAGTGGCTTTATGGAAAGACATGCTTCTCTCCAAAATATTCATTATTCCTGACTATACCAATTCAGTTTTTCTCTGGAGGAGGACATACTGTATAGTATGGGATGACCAAACTTATGCATTGCTTTTAGAAGTGATATTACGGAAGTCATAATATAACTCTCCCTTCTATCTCTAAGAGTGTAGGGGGTAAAGGTAAACGAGTTATAATAGTCAACTACTGGGTATTTACTAGCTCCTCCAGAATTTGACTACACATGCTATCTGGTATTTACTTTGGCTTATAATTACAACAAGATAGCGAGAGATGAGAAAGAGCGAGAGAGAAAGACAGAGAGAGAGAGAGAGAGTTGAGTCCTATTTTTCTCTATTATAAAACAATTATTAGTTCTTCATTGCCTTCAAAGTTATTTCTGTCCTTTAGATGTGTGTTTAAATAATTTTTCCCCTGTGGATGAAGCTGATAGTATTTTCCAAATTGATTTTCTAGCTGTAATATTCCAACCATATCTCAAACCTCATTAAAGCCCCTTTCATCATTTCTCTGACTCCATTAGTTGTGGCAGCATTTCTAAATTTGGTTTTCTCAGTAAATTTCATTATTGTGGTTACCAATTCATTATAAAATGATCAGAGGAGCAGGAGGGAGGGGAGAGGAATTGACATATGAGAACAAAGTGAAAGATTAGGACTCTTTGCTTGGAAAGTAGAAATCTATCAAATCTTGAATGGCATTGAGAAGGTGAATGTGCACCAAGATGGTAGATCTGTAAAGACAAAGATGAAAGCACATTCCTGAGATACTTCAAAAATAAGAAAGAAATCAAGCTACTTAATAGGGACAGGAAAGTAACTTTTTTTTTTTTTTTAAGATTTATTTATGCACACAGAACTGGGTACAGGCCAGAGGCTCAGAGGCAGTGAGAGGATTCACCAGACTCAGAGTGAGGAACAGAACAGGCAGATGGATGAAGCACACTGCTGAGGGGAGCAGCGGACGGGTCAGGAGAGGTCTGCCGCGCCCTGTGGGTCACCTCCGTGGCTGAGATTGAACTCATGCTGAAGTGGCTTTACCTTAGTGCTGTGCTGTAACCTGCTGTGCCACCAGGGAGGGCCAGGAAAGTAACTTTTAAGCTTTTCAAAACTTAAGAGAAACCAAGATATAGCAAAGCTTCCTCTACATTCTAAACATATCCTAAGTGATTCCAAATATTATTATGATCTTAAAAAAAAATCATGTTCTCTGGGCCATTCTTTTAGAAATAGAATTTTGTACTGGTTAGCCAAAATGGGATATGATCTAGAAAGATAATCCCTGTGCTGTTCTTACATGATGCTGACAAACCCAGGGCAGACACATCAGTAAGACAGCATGCTCAGTTCATTCTGACAGTGATGCATTAGTGAATTGGTTCTGAGCAAAGAAAGCCTTTATATCTTCAGTTCACTGTAACAAAGAAGCAAAAAACAGTTGATGATATTTTAGTCTGTTATATATAAACAATTCTGACAGATAAAAAAGAAACAAATACACATACCAACAGAAAAATGAGCAATGATCTTCAACTGACCATTCGCAGAGAACCAGTGATGATGAGCAGTAAACCTATGAAAAGATGCACAACAGCATTCCTAGTCATATCACGCATGTAAAAAGATTTCTTTGTATGAAATGGGCAAAGTTTAACAAGATTAACAAATTCTGTTGGTGGTGAAAATGGAGACTTTGACATACACACTATTGATAGGTATGTGAGTAGCTATGATCTTTCCAGATGGTAGTTTCCTAATATAATTAAATTAAGATGGAAAATGCTTAGAATAGTCAAAGCAATAATAATAGCATCAGCCAGAACTACCATGGATTTTTGCTGTGCTAACCCACACAGAAACCCACAGAGTGATACAACTACTATGTGATGCAATCAAGATCTGAAATAGCAGTTTTATAGTAGCTCCAGATTCTGTAAGGATAACCATGGTGGTGTCCAGTCCATTCTGGTAGGACAGTTCCACATGGGAATATATGTGAGAGTCATCCACTGCCAAAGTTGTGCACACAAGCATTTTATTTGCCTTCACAGTTGAGTGCAGAGTGTCCTGCAGTGCCATGAGATGTCTTAGAAGCGGTTTACTGGACCCAAGACCACTGCAGAGACCCAGACAAGAGACATCATAGTGTGGGCTGAGGCCAGAAAAAAAGTCTTTTGTTAAAAATGGAAACTCCAAGTCTGTTCCACTACTGCTTGTGGAGTATAAATGTGTACTCTTTTCATTAAAACTATTTTGCATGCCAAAGCTAGAAATAAATTTAAAATTTAGTTCTAGGTAGGAGCTGCTGAGACACTAGAAAGATTAACTGAGAATTTTCCAGAATTAGTAAAATATGAATCCCCAGATGGAAGTTCACCAAGACCCAAATAGGATAAATCTAAATAAACCCACACCTGTGTATCAGACTAAACTCAACATAGAAAAGATAGCAGCAACTTCCAATAGTAATAATAAGCACATTGTGGTTACTCTCTGCCAAGTAATCGTCATATGTCATAGCTTGTTTATAGGTAGTAATTAACTTTTTTATAGGTAGTAATTAACTTTTAGCCTCATGTTATTGAAGAGGAAAATAAAACACAGAGAGGTTGTTACATTTCCCCAAGATCACACAGCTACAATGTGGTCAAGCTGAGATTTGAACCCATATATCGATCTCAAGTGTGTGCTCTTAATTGCTAATCCTACTGCTCATAAACTTGTCATTAAGCCAGAGAAAAAGCCAGCTCTAAAACAAGTAGTTTGTCAGCTGACTTTTTTAAATCGGTAATAGTGGCCAGAAGATTAAAGAATGTCTTTCAGTGACTAGCTATCAAGATTATTCACAAAGGATGAGGCTGAGGTCCCTCTCACTCCTTCTCCTCTTTCTTGTCCCCTTCTTCCTTTTCTTTCTCCCTCTGCCTCCTCTCCCTGCATCTACCCTCCGCAACACCTGTGTTTCTGATTATATTGCTTCTGTTAGTCCACTGCTGCTTCTCCTCCCCCTCCTTATTCTTCCTCTTCTCCTCCCCTCTCTATCATCATCTTTTCTTTAAGAAATAAATTTGCTCTCCATCGCCCAGAGGAACTGGAATTGGGGTAGTCTGTGAGCCTGCAGTTGAGGAATCAGTCTGGAGCAGGGAGGTGGGGTTGGCCCCTGAGGAGGTGACAGGGATGACTATCAGATAGGTAAGACTGAGGATAGATCAGGCTGACAGGGCCAGCAGACTGGCTGTTTGCAGGAGGATTGGGATAATTATACCTAAAAACTACAAGACAATGTCAGAGTTCCAATGGACATGCATTCCTTTAATGTGGAATTATTTAGCATCAAAATAAAACAAACCAATGGGGAGAATGCAAAGCAATAAGCATAAAAGGAACAGTGGAGTAAGAAAATCACCATTTACAGCTATAATAGAATATTGTAAATTTGGAAAATTGCTAAGAATGGATGGGACATAGACTTTTATGGCGATCATTTTGCAGTATACACAAATGTCATGCCATATGTTGTACACCTGAAGCTAATGTAATCCTGTTCATCAATTAGACCTCCATAAAAAAAATCATTTGGCAAGTATCCTCAAAGCAATACTGATAATCGATTCTGACATGACTCAATGATGGATGTTAAAACGAGTTCATGAACTTATTAACGGAACAGGATGGCATTTTCAGGAAGTTTTTTAGTTACAATGGGAGGCATAGTAACTTCACTGAGGAAAATCCAAGAAGACTGCACCTAAGACAAGTGACGCAGTGAATAGACAGTCGTGTCTGCATGTGAGACAGCAAGAAGAACAGGCACACTTCTGTGGTGTTCTCTTCAACACCATGCTGCCTGCAGAGATTCAAGATGGCGGTCCAGGTGAACCCAAGCACCAAAAAGCTGCCAAGAGCTCTACTCTTCAGGAACACTGAGGTTCTGAGAGGCACAGAAGATGAAGGAATCATTTCAAATCAAGTGATTTGACAATTAAATTCAATACATGACTGTAGATTAAGAAAAGATCGACATGATTAGTGAAACTTGATAAGACTGTGGATTTGATGGTAGTATCAGTGTGAAAATCGGCTCTTGATTGAGCAGATTTTACTGTGTTGGTGTTGGGGGTGCCTTTTGTTTGTTTTAAGAAATAACACAAACACATTAACTTAAGTGTTAATGGTATATCTTGTTTGCAACTTATTCTCAGTTCTGAAAATAATGAGTGTGTGTGTGTGTGTGTGTGTGTGCCCTGTGACCTGGTTTATAAAATCTTTCTTAAAGCTTTTATCTTAGTTGATCATTGGGACCTGAACCTCCAACTACTGATTCAAAGCACCCCAGATCACAAATGCATAACATTTATAGATTTTGACTTACTATTTTCACACAATTTCTTGTTAATACAGTTTAAACACATGTAACCCTTTCCATGGTATTTTATCCTGGGAAAGGAGTGGTGTTTGGAGTCGAGCAAAGTCGGCTTCACATCCCCATCCTTTGTAACTGGCTGCGTGAATGTGGGCAAATTACCCTTTTGGTCACAGTTTTCTCGTCTGAGGCAACTCAGGATTGTCATGAGCAGGAAACATGGAAACGTGACAAGCGTGGAGCAGGCCCGTAGGTGCGAGCAGCCAGCTTTGCCTCCCTCACTTCCATCTTCCCTCTTCTCGCCAGTCCCCTCTCTGCGGTCCCCTAGGCCAGGGAAATGTGCAGCTTATTAACAGAGGAGCGTAGGAGAAGGGCTTTGTCCCTGTCCTTCTGTTCATATTCATCTTCCCTCCATGTATCAATTCTTGCCCTTATTTCTGTAATTAAGCCATCCATCATCATCCAGAAGATGAACCAAGCCAGACAGAGATCTAGTTTGGGGGGAGGAAGCAGCTCCCAGGAGGATGCGAGGATTGCGGAGCTCAGTGGGTCACAGGGCGATGGGTCACTGGGCGAGCAGCCGCCAGGGAGTGAGGAGGTCAGGAGGAGGCCCTTCCAACCTGGAGATTGTCGGGGTCTGCTGTTAGAGCGGCATGTGACCGCTCAGGAGGACCTGGATTGAGCTCAGTTCAATGGCTGTCCGTGCGCCTCTGACTCCTCACCCAGCAAGCAAATTGTCTCTATTCCTGGTCTGAGTGTCACGAAGTGCTTGCAGTTTCTTTCCTTTCATTAATTGTCTCATTTTGTCTTTGTCTTTTGTATTTCTTTTTTGGGGGGGGGGGATTTTTTTTTAATCGCTAACCTTCTTTACACTCTTACATAGAAGTGTATACTCTAAATGTCAGTGGACATTTTATGCAATCCTCATTGCATGTTTATTACTTCTAATTCTTGTGTATTCTTCTCCTCCCCTTCCCGACCTGCCCCCCTCCTTTTCCTCCCCCGCTGGCCTCACCTCCCCCTCAGCCTCTTCCTTCCCCTCTTCTTCTCCTCCTCTTCCCCTCCTCCTCCTTTGTCTCCAGCAAGGCCAGGCTAATAAACCGTGTATGTTTGTGGGAGAGTAGGAGCTCCGGCTGACTGTCCATCCATCCACCTGTCATCAAATGTGAACTACAGCAAGTTAAGTGGGTCTAAGCTTAGCCCAGTTCACTTGGACCCTTGGAACCAAAAGCTTATGAAAAGTCCCACAGGTTTAGGACTAGGGTTTTGCTCCCCTTAAAAGATCTCACATGCTGAAATTTTGAGCCAGTAATCCTTAGTTCTATTCTAATTTCTATCATAAAAGATGAAACAGAAATGTTTCAATAGCTGTTTATTCTATCAGTGACTCCATAAGTAACTCAGTATCCTGCTTCCCACCCCAGTTATTTGTACTAATGTCAAGTAATCAGAATAGAATTGAATGTGGGTCTCTACTGGATCGAGTGCTTGAAATACCTTCTAGTTCCTCTCCAGCTCCTGCCCCAGTGCCTCACTCTTCTTCTAAGCAAAATTTGAAATGACTATTCCAGCCTTCACTTGAAATGCTACCTCCCTTCCTCAACTCGCCGAAATCCAACTGCCCTAGAAGTCTCCTTAGAACTTGAACCTGTTCTTATCAAGGTCATTGGTTCAATTGTCCCAAAGCCAGTGGTGATTTCATCTTCCTGGCACACCTGACTGTACTATACACAGTTGTCATTCCCTTTTGTGACTTGTTTTCCTGCTCATTTCTGCTCCTTCTCCTGGGGTTTCCATCTTCCTCACCGACTGTTGCTTCCCAGTTTCCTATGCAGATTCTTAGTTCTGCTTAAGTGCTCAGTCTCATGGTGTTATTATGCAACACCCAGACAGTTGTACTACCAAGTTGACATCTGCATCTCTGTCTTCTACCCCAATGCCAGACTCCTATTTCAGATGCCTACTTGTTGTCTTATTGTAATGGGAAGTCAGAGCTCAGACCACCTGACACCACCTAATGCCAATAGAGTGGAGAGAGAAATTGAATCTTTAACGTGTGCTTTAATCAGACAGCAGGCAATAAGGAAGATGGAGGGAAAAGGGGATCTACACCCTGAAGATACTGTCTTAGCATTTAATTTCCAGCTGTTTTTTTTTTTTTTTATAGTGAGTGCCAGGAGCTGTTATCAGCCCCCAAATTCCTTATTGTCCCGCAGACACCTGGCCTCAAGTGCAGCCCGTGTGCTGAGGCTGGTCTTCAAATATCTCTGTCTCCCTACACTCCTCCAGTTGTGTTCTTGGTCTGGAAAATTAACTCAGCGGAGACAGGCCATAAGCAATGTGTGTGCAGACTCTTCCTCTACTATCTAAAGGGAACTGAAGCTTACCACATGCAAAATAGTGTTCTCAAAACTCTCCCCCACCCTACTCGTTATCTGCCTCCCCCTCAGTAATGAGCTCAGTCCATTTAAGAGTGTTCCTTGATTTCTCTCCACCAACTCCCCCTCCCTGTATCTAACTCATCAGCAACTCCTACTGGATCAACTTGCAGAAATATATCTTGAGCTCGTCCACTTCTCTACATGTTCCCTGTCAACACCCAAATACAAGATGCTGTCAACTCTTACCTGTCATATTGTAATTATTCTCCAATGGTCCTCCTACTTATACTCCGATCCCCCTAAAATTATGATTTCATCATCTGCTGAAGTCACCTTTCTAAACTATAAACCTCACACACTATAAACCTCATATTCTCTCCTAGGTCTTTCCCAGCTTTAAATCCTCTGATAGCTTCCTGTTGCCTTACCAGAAGATCTAAACTCCATATCCCAACCAGGAAGACTCTATTATCCTCTAACCCTGCCTTCCTCCTTGACCTCATCTCACCTATCAGCCCATACCTTGCACACTTTAGTAATACAGTGTTCCTCTCCTCAAACACACCAAACCTCTTTTCCTTTATGGGCCATTGTACTAGTTGTGGTCTATGCCTGGAACATTCTTTCCTGATGTCTTCACTGACTTGGCCCCTTCTTGCACTCAGGTGTCAGTTCAAATAGACGTGGCACCTCAGTGGCCCTCCTTGACACCCTCCCCAGTCCTTTCTGTCATATCCACCTTCTATATATCCATCATCACTTTCAAAAGTTAACTTGTTCATTTATCTATTGACAGTCCTGGCTCAATCCTGAGAGAGTGTGAGCTCTCAGATGGAGGGCCCAGCTCTGCATTTGCACCCCAGATTCCTGCTGCTTCCCTAGAACTTGGCACCCAGTCTGTACTAAATACCTATAGCATGAATAAGCCATTTTCAGAACAGAAAGCTAGAAACAAAAGTAGGGTTAAGGGCTTGCAGGTCTTTTCAGTTGGTGGAGGTACATGAAATGCATATGATTATTGAGTTTCTCTTTTCCCATGTGGCTATTTTTCTCCTTCAGCCTTGTGTTTTGCTTCTATCTCTAAAAGCCCTTATAAAGCCTCATTCCATCCTTCTTATTCGACACCACCCAAAGATTCTTTCCTGAAGGAGAGTTAATGCTGGCATGCTGGAGTCCATAAACTTCTTTCTTATTATAACAAATTACAGGATTTACTGACCAAGACTTGGCTACTTTTTTCAAATGTCCCAATGTTGCTACCAAAAGTATAACCTTGTGTAGATACTCCTTGGAGTTTTTGATTTTCTTCAACTTAATTTGTCTTCTCTGGTTTCTTCAGTGATGAAGATTCTTTCCCATACATCCTCTTACTCAGTTTTGACCAGAAAGATAACCAAATAGTGGAGTTGTACTGGATGCCTTCTATTTATTATGTGACATGTGAATTGTAACCTTTTCACATGACCCCTCTCTGTATCCTGATTGATATTTCATTGCCCCCCAAAAAGTCATCAAATTTATGACATTGATTTATGTAAATAAATCTACTCTTTAAGTACATTAAGTACAGAATACAATCTTTTTTCTTTAAGAAGGTCCAGCAGATGAGGGATTCTGCTCTTGTGCACATCCCAGTCACCTATTTTCAGAAACTCAGGGTGCCCCTGCAGTGCTGAGTCCTGGTTATATGATGTTGCAGAAAGTGGAGGTGGCCTGTTGGTACCCCTTCACACCTTGGGCTGACTCGTGCCAGCCCTCTGAGCTGGCTGTGTGCTGGTCCCCAGAGTCTCTCCATAATCAACACCTTCCTTTGTTATTGCTTTATTCAGCTTTTTGTTCAGCATTACTTTTCCACTCTCGTTTTGTATTGTTAAATCATGCTCCAGAGACTTCTTAAAGGCATTTCTTCTGCTTGCCCGTTTGGAAGCTCCCTCAGATCTGCTCTGTCACAGTGACCACAGGCTCAGGAGTCCTGCTATAATCTCGTATTCAGTCTCAGGCAACCCACAGACTGACTTCCAACTCTACTTCAGGAGTGGCCCCAGTGGCCAGGCTGCCACTGGGCAAGACTACAACTAAAAGTTTAAGAGCCGTGTCAGTGAGGGGCCCCGCTACACAGTCTGGGAAGGAAAGGAAAGGTAAATCCTCACAACTCACCTGCCCTGCTGTCTAACTGCTGAAGGCCCCAGGCTGCTAGGCAAATTCTTCCTGTTAAGCCTGGGATGTGGTCATTTTGTTCAAGCTAGTCATGTACCCCAGCAAAGACAGAAACATTGTCTGTGCTAATTGTAAATTCTTGAGATTTGTGTTCAAAAGCAGAACCTCTTTTACCCTGAAATTCTTGTATGGCTTTGGTGTTGCTTAAAACTTAAGTTGGAAGAAATTATCAAATGTCTGAAAACTTTCTGACATCATATTAGTTGAAAACAGTAGGCGAAGAGCTCTGTGTTTAAGAGACTATGATTTAATCCACATTAAACCATCTTTTACTTCTTACATCGATCAGTCTTAACTTTATGAAAGTCAGAAGTAATATTTAGGGAGGGTAAAGTCATAAATAAGGTTCATAAATACTTAAAGAAACAACAGAGCTCCTAGTTGAACAGAAAGCTCACCTAGAATTGTAGTTTATCTTTGAAAGAAAAACTTCTGGGATTGAGGGTAAACCAGTTTTAGAAAAGAAATCAAATATTATGGAATTTGAAAATCTAATTTGGCATATATTAGATTAATGCCCTGTAATGCTCTGAAGTCTGAATTCAGTTTATAGTGTTTGACTTAATTCTCTTGTTTCTTTTTCTCTTTTTTCTTTTGTTATTTGTATTTAAATCTGTGATTTTTCCTTTTGTGAGTTTAAACATTTAGCACTGAATTTCTAAAGGGACAGTTCCTTCCCTGCCTTTTTTTTCCCCCCAAAAGACTTTGAATAGGTAGTGGTCAGGAATGTGGATGTGTGTAAAATTACTCTTTTTATGAGTATGTACTTATATAATGCCACAGTCCTACCAATGTACATATTTTTTGCTTGGAAATAAGCAGCAATTTGAAATTTTGGTGCATAAAGAGCAACGTTGATAAAGCCCTTTCATATATTTGTTTCCTAATGTATTTTTATTTTTTTAAAAATGTGCTGTAGCTGATTGAACTAAATTTGATTTTGACTTGTGCCACACAACTATAATTCCTTCAAAAACATGTCAATATGCGGTATATTTAAGGTGATGTCAGCAACAATTCTTTCTTTATTTAGAGTAATGTAATCTAAAACCATCAACCTTCCTTTATCCGTGAGCTTTTGACTCATACTGTAGTGCATGAAATAATGCATCTTACTTAAAGCTTTTGGTAAAATGTCCATCACTGAAGGGAAATTTTTTATTTAAATATACTCCATCCATTGAAATGTACGTTTGTCCCTGTATCTATATCTCTTCCAATATTCTGAGTCCTTTGAATTACTTTGATTTAGAAATTTATTTCAAAGTTGTTAGAATAATAACTTCTACTTTATGGTCAAAAAATTGGGCTGTCAGAGTAATTAAGCAGGGTAAGAACATATCAAATGATACCAAATTCTAGCTACTTTATCACCTCTCTTAATCAGATTTGATTCAACAACCTGCTGGGTAGTAGGTCTGGGCCAGAGAGGAGGATTTCTGTTGAAAAGATGTAGAGGGGAAAAGCTTTGGAGACTGATCTGTCATGAGAAAAATACACAATACTAAGCAAAGGCAAGAATTATCTGTGTCTTGGTTTCACTGGCCTGCTTGGCTTATTTTTATGAGGCTATCTGGTTTCCATGAGTGGTAAGTTCTAGAAATCCCAAACTGAGCAGAGAAAAATGAGAAATATATATGATTAACTCTAAGTACAGGACTAGAAGGATTTCAAGAGCTAGAAAATGAACTAAAATGTTGAATAACCAAAGTAGTAACCCTTCCCTCACAAGATAGTTGGGCTTTGCACTGTATCTATACTTACGTTTTATTTTTTCACTATTATGTTTTAGCATGATGTTGGTATAAACTGGGAGCAAATCTGTATTAGCACCTGACTCCGCTTTTATCATGGACAGTCAGGTTCCTTTCTGCTATTTTGAAAAGTTCTGGTGGGAGTTGGGGGAGGCAAAATTAAATCAATGGAAAACCTTCCCTGAATGAGATGCTGCATTAAAAATGCACATATCTTTATGTGCACATACAGATATGAAAAATAAGTCAGCCCAAACTATGTGCTTCAACCAGGAAGTGTGTGATGGAAGGACCAGGTGGAGTGAGAGTGCAGAGATGCAGGGAGGAAGATGAAGATGTTCAGGGAGGGCTTTGTGGAAGTAGAAATACTGACCAAAGAACAGTATTCCCTGTAAATATTTCTGCTCACTGGACAAAATTCGTCTTTGTCTAATATAGCGTGGATTTTGAAAAACAGATTATTTTTTGCTGGTATGAATAAAAATATGGAGGAATGTGATCTCATAAGTAAGAAAGGGATATTGGTGCACTACGGTGTCTCGATAATGGGTACGTTGTGGTAACAACACTGGAGGGGGGAAGTCCTATACTTCCAATCCATAAACAATAATGTCAACTATGTTTACAATAAAAATAAGGAGGGAGGAAGGGAAGCTTAAGGAATCTTTTCCAGGTCTTTCATATTTTAATTAGACCCTATGGTTCATATCTACTGTGTAGATACATGGTAGACTGTATTAGATATAGGTAAAGCTATAGACTTGTGTCTTGATGTCCTCACAGAAATGCTGATCTAGCATAATTCGCCTTTATAATTTGTGAATTTAAGTACAGCATTTGTGCTCCTTGAAAAAGTTTCATGGCAAACTGTCTCACACCTTTGGCCATTTTAATACTCATTAGCCATTTTGTTTTAAAAAGGCACAAAGGAAGAGTGTGAAACATGTTCCATTTATCCTGTTCAGTTGTAGCACTGGTAGATAAGAGACTTAATGGGGTTGAAACCAAAGCTTAAATCAAATTTTCGTTTATGTTAGAACCATGGATTATGGGACTTTGAAATCTAGGGCTGACCTTGAGCAATCCCCAGTGTCACTGTTTCAAGAAAATTTGCACTGGGCCTTCCATATGAGGTCTAAGAATATCTGCAGTGGTTCTGACCACATTTCCTAACATAATACAGAATAGTACTGGCTTAGATACAAGGATTAGCTACAACAGTAAGGGTACTTGAAACAACTTACCTTAATTAGACATAATTTTTCAAAGTGATTACAAATATGTTTTTACCATGAAATTGGATCTGGGGGCTACCCAGCCTACTCTGAAAGCTATGGCAAACTCAGGTTTTGAAAAATGTTCTGAATAGTTGCTCTTATTGGTAAGGTTCAGTGTGGCATTAGGTGTGCTCAAAGCAGGGCTTTTCCTGACAAACACTTCAGCGTACTTTATATTCAGGTTCTGTCTACTACAGACTTGATGGGACTTCATGTCGCCCGTAGACTAAGTTACCCTATTTCATCTTTCTAAATTCAGCACATGAAGTGGGTTGGTAGAACGTATGAACATTTTTCTCTTAGTATTTCTCTTCTTTGTGTTAAAAATGACATAGTATGTCATGGCAAATATTAAGCAGCTGATGATGTGATGTTACCAAAGAGTATAAGAGTGTGATGAGAGAATGTGTCAGGAAACCAGTGCAGCAAGTTCTTCCTCTACCATCTACAAATTGTATGCTCTTGCATATATTTCTTCCATCTTCTGGGGCTCATTTTACATCTGCAAATGGCAGTAATAATAATACTAAGTTCATGGGGTTGCTGTGAAATAATGTTTTTAAAAATGCACATAAAAAGATGGACACAGTGCCTAAAACACAGTAACAACTCAGAAACTATTATTTTTAGTTTTCTAAAAATGGATCTATTTATTCATGCATACAGGAACTGAGATGTAGGCCACAGGTGCTAGGGGGTGAGAGGATTCACCAGAGACAGAGTGGGGAGCAGAGCAGGCAGATCTACTGAAATACACTGCTGAGGGGAGCAGCCGGTGACGAGAGGTCCGCCATGCTGTGGGTCTGCTCCCTGGCCAGGGATGGAAATGTTGCTGCAGTTGTCTGTGATAGCTTCCCAGTGCTGAGACTTAACACCTTGTGCCACCAGGGAGGGCCCCCCCTTTTTTTTTAATTGGGTGGAGGAGGAGGGTCAGGGAAGGCCTCTCTGAGCAATTGACTTTTTGAGCTGAGATTTAAGCAGTGGTTTGAATTTATCATTTGGAGAATATTTTATGAGCGAGAACACCATGTTCAAAGGCCTTGAGGCACGACTTCCCATAATGTTTTCAAAAAACTGCAAGATTCTTGTGCCAGGAGCTCAGAAATGAAAAGGGGAATGGCTTGAAATGAGGCTGAGGGTGACGGGGGCAGAGGTCATGCTGGGTCTCGCGGGATTTTGAGGGCGATTTAGGACTTGAATCTGAGGACAATAGGAAGCGTTTCTACAGAGGAATAACATGCGTAGATTTGACTTTTCAAAAGATTGTTCTAGCTTTAGTACTAAGGATGCTCAAGATCTTCCAAGTCTGCTTGTTTCTAAATGGATCTTTCAGGGGAAACATTGCTGGATATTTTTGCTTGTGTGACTTTGGGTGGTTGTTGTCCCTGGGACCTCTAGCTTCTCGGTAAGCCTGGGGATCCTAGGTATGTGAGAAATTGCGTGCGTGTGTACAGATATACACAAATATATATAAACACATACATGCACTCTCCACTAGGGGAGGAACCAGCATGTTCTCTGCTCCAGTTTTCTTTCTCTGCCCATTCAATCTGAAGGCTTTGTGAGGGCCAGCATTTTTGCTTAAGAGGTGTGGAGAGCAAATTCCTGCACCAGCCCCTCTCCTCCCTAAGGGGACTGTCACCCACGCTGAGCTGATCACTTTTCCTGTGAGATGGGGCAATATTAAGTTACACATACGACTTCACCATACAGATCCAAAGTTGCAGAAACTATAGTGACCCCAGAGAACCGGATGTTGTCCCAGGCCGAATTGAGCACAGCAGTCTCACACTGCCCAGGAACAGATCAGACCGAGCATCCCCTGAGCTCCATTTGCAGACCAGACCCGTCCTCTCTCCACCATGACAAAATCCCCACCAGATTTTGAATTATTAATGTCTTGGAATCTGCGGGATTCAGCAGATATGCTCTGTGTTATTGATGGCAGCAAACTTTATCTCTTTTATTTCTGAGACACATAATGAAATAGGGAGCCCCTCACACAGCCACAGTTAGTGTGTGGACTAATTTTGTAGGGGCCGGTGGGCTTTTGCCTTAATGTGTATAAATACAATTTTCTTCTCTCGCAGCAGATTGCAGGGTAGATAGAGGGAGAGTGAATTGGCACTAATTTATGAACCTTCCCAGCCGCCTCTGCGCAGCGCACCCTGCGAGGGCGAGGTGCTGTAATTACACTTCTTTCCCTTGATGAGAGCTTTTAATGACAATTACTGATCGGAGAGGCAATGTTTGGGGACCTCCCCCACGCCATATTGACTTTCAGAAGCCAGGAGTTCTTAGGCCTTTTGTGCTGCACGCAACTGCCCTCTCACCTACCAGCAAAGTCCCAAGTGTTTGCTCAGCCCCTCCAAGCCGAATGCAGGGGTCGAGGCAAACTATTTCTCTAATTGGGTCAAACTCTTGGAGAACTGGGTTTGCTTTCAGCGGTGTTTTTACTTAACGCTCTTTTTCCTTGGTGTGGGTCGCACGGCGTTTTTCCTTTTGGTAACCAGAAGAAGCCACTGTCCAGTTGGCTCTTTGTAGAGACCTGGATTTGCCCCGCCACTGTAGGCCGACGACATCGCTTTAGTCCTAACACAGTGGCAGCGCCGGCCTGCAGGAGTCGGTGTTTGAAAGTGCTGGCCTACCGTATATTGCTATGTAGCAGAGGATTGTAATGAAGAGAAAAATAGAGATATTAATAACGTACAAAGTGTACTGGGTCTACATGTCCTTTTTATGAGCAAAGCAGAAATTTTCTTTCCAGGTCAAGATGGTATGGTTTGGACTTGCCACCTTCTTATCACATTAGAAACTGGAATCAGGAGCACGTCACCATTTAACTGGCAGGAGTGTGTCCTGCCGCTTCAGTGCCACCTTCACGAAAAGAAATCGTTTGTGTCTCTCTCCTTTTCCCCTTGCTCCCAGCATGGTTTGTCCTAAAGCCTTTCCTGTTTTTCCGTTCTCTATCTTACGACCCTTGTTTTGCATTTTTTTTTTTGGGGGGGGCTTTGTTTTGAATTTTCTGTCTTCTGTTTTTCTAAAGTTAAAGCAAAAAGTATTTGCAATGTAGGCAGATTTAAAGAGTGAGTTTAAGTAATTTACAGGTAGCACCACTGATAAAGAAGGAATGGAAAATGACTGTTTCTTGGCTCCCGCTGCTCAGAATCTTCTTGGATGAAGGATTTGTTTGAGGAACTATCTTTTGCTGATTCTGTATCCTTCCCCTGACTCTAGCATACTTGAAAGAATAACTACTAGCTTCATCAATACTACACTCAGTAATTGAACCCATAACACATGGAGATTGTCCTTTGTCATTGTCAGTCGAGTTTCTTGTGAACACGGAGATATATAATGAGAAGAACTCAATTGTCATGTATTATTCATTCATCCAGTGAACACGTACATTTCTTGGCCGATTGTCCTGGGTAAAGTATAAGTATGAGTGAAAATAGTCCTTTGAAGAATAGAATCTAGATCTGTTTACCAAAATTTACTACTAAAGGAGTAAAACTCAGACATTTTATTATCACTTTATTTATGCATAGAAGAATTGGGGTATAGGCCAGAGGTGTGGGGTTGGGGGTGAGAGGATTCACCAGAGACTGAGCAGGGAGCAGAACAGGCCGGCTGACTGAAGTACACTGCTGAGGGGAGGAGAGGGGAATGAGAACGGAGAAGTCTGTGTGCCATGTGGGTCACCTCCCTGGCCAGCGACCTAAGTCATGCTTTAGTGGCTGCAGACAGCCTCACAGTGCTGTGTTTTAACCCGTTGCACCCCCAGGGAGGACCCAAAAAAACCTCAGCCATTTTAGTAATGTCATATACTATCACTTTCCAGCATCATCATCCCTAAAAAAAAGGGATTTGAGTCTGCATAGATTGCAGTCAACTAACACTTATTGAGCATCTATTAAAGTAGGATCACCGTGCTAAGTGCTTTCATGTTCGTTATCTGACAAATGCTCACCCAGAGAGGCATCACCATCGCCTGAGCTTCCCAGGGTGGAGAGGAGGCCCGTGAAGGGCCAGGTGAAGCTTCCGCTGCTGGTGTGCAGATGGCACCTTCTCGCGTGTCCTCACATGGTGAAGGGAGGGCTGCTGAGCTCTGTGCCTCTCCCTCTTCTCCGCAGGCTGCCACTCTATTGATTAGGGCTCTACTCTTGTGACCTCATTTAATCTTAATTATCTCCTAAGGGCCCTAGCAACAAATACAGTCTCATACAGAGCCAGAAGGAATAATTTATTTAATATATATGTTGAAAAGCAATTGGAGCTGTGGTTGAATTAAAATCATCATTATGTCAATATCATATAAAATCACATGATGGGATGAGCCAGTCTTCTAGACTGAGCTCTTGCTCCAGCTCCCCTGTCCTGTGGCTTCTACCCCTTTCTGGATTCATGACTGTGAGCACAGTCTAGAGTGGTCACTGCAGGGGACAGTGTGAAGAAGGCAGAGGCCCAAAGGAGACAAAATGAATATTCACTTGTGTCAGAGGCTTGGTGGTGGAGCGGGGAAGGATGTGAGAGGAAGAGGTGGAAGAAGGTTAGGAGTTACCAAGGAGAAGCTCACTGATGTTGATGAGATGAGCCCTGCCTCCATCCCCCCATCCTGAGCTCCTAACAGAGGCAATTTCATAAGGCATGGCTGAGAAATATGGATGTTACTGAAAGGAAAGTCAGGCTCTGAGGTTTCAGTCATAAGCAGTCTGAAATAAATGAGGTGATTTGAAACACATCTGGAGTAGTTTAGGTCTCTAGGCTTTGAACTGTTCTTCAGGAAAGAAGCATTGCTATGTGTTAAAAATCATTCTATGCTTAGGATTGCTTTTAGCCCACTGAGAACATCTTTTGTGCCAACTCCAGAAAGTAGCTTTATTATTGGTTTCCAATATACCGTGCTAATTCCTAAAATATTGGGCTCCCAGCCACTCACATTTAACTGAAGAGAACAATTGAAAAGCATTTTTTACAATACCTAACTCTTGCCACTTGAGAGCATCCTTCCTGTGCCTCCTTAGTCTGTTCGCTCATTGGGTACCTACTGTATGTGAGCCTTCCACTCATCACTCAGGGTGCAGAAAGGAAAGCAGCCCCAGTGTTCTCTGACTTCACTACCCTGGAGTTTATCAACTATGCGGGGAAAACGGTCATAAGAACAAGCAGTTGCAAATTGATGGGCGTGCTGTGTTGGCGTGAATCCGTAACAACACAAAGGAGAGAGTGACTAGTCAGAAATACACGACTCAGTACCATCCAGAAGCAAATTAGCTCTGTGGGCAAATAACCAGTTCCCAGAATGTGAAGTCCCTTGACACCTTCATCCAGCCATAGGTGTTGTTTTATGCTGTTGCAGGAGTCACACGAGGTGTGTCATGGCGTGATACCATAGCCCAGATGCTTTAGATTTTTCTGCAAAGGTGAAAACAACCTTTGTAACAAAGTTTTTCATAGGTTAGAAGTTTTTCTTAGCTTCTGAATTCAGAGAGATTGAATTTCTTCTGTAATGGTAGGAGCCATTGTTCTTTCCAGCTTCAGAAATCATCATTTTCTATGTAGTTACCTGGAAACTGCTGGTCTCACACATGCTTCTTGAAAAGTCACTCATTGAATGTCTATTTTTTTTTTTTTTTTTTTTTTTTTTTTTGCAGATTTTAGACTTTAGGAAAAAGCACTCATTTCTTCTGACAGGCAGAGAGCAGACACAGGAAAAAGTATAAATGCTGTCTAGGAGATTGATAATGTGGTCTTCTGTCTCAGGGGCTGGCTTCTGTAAAGAGCCTTCCAAGAGTAGTTTTAGGAACTGTTGCTGAGGGCTGTCCTGGCCTGAGCATGTGGTAGAAGCAGAGCTTGTTCTTGTGGGGGAGGGGAAGAACAGGCCTCCAGTCCTGGTAGACTCAAGGCTTCTGTTTGTCTGATGAGAGTATGGCAGAGTGCAACATGACTGAAAGCTAATCTTGCTGGTCTCTAGTGAAGATTTTTCTTTAGCGGGATGGAGGGGTTCAGATTGTGAAGTCTATTTGGGATGAGTTATCTGCAATCTCTCCCTCTCCCCAGAGAGAATGAGAATGACTAATTGAAGCATCCCATAACAGTAATTGAGACAGATTGAAAGGGGAAATGAGTGATTAACCTTGAGCCTTCTCCCGATGCTCTGCATGGCAATGTGAGAGCAGGTTTCTGAGGGTGCCTGAGGAGCTCGCTTTTTACAGAAGTCCACATAGCTCCTATAATTACATTGCAGACAACTATACTTCTGCCCCCAACTTAAGTTTCAGATACTTGTTGCTCTGTTTTCCATCATGTCATTAATAAAAGCTTATTACTGCTAGCGGAAAACCAGAGACAGCATTGCTCAGAAGCTAATGAAGCTTAAACTTGAAGGTCCTCCTAAGGGCCTGGAGCTAATTTTGCATTCCTTTCTTAGAGAAGAGCCCCCAAATTGTATAGGCTTCAGGTCCCACCAACCATGAGTCTGTCCAATTATAAATGAATGACATTGAAATGTTCTCTGAAATGAAGACCAGTATTTCTTCACTCCTTAGGGATTTTGGAACTGTTTAAATATGATAAATGCTTGGATGTATGTGTTTTCTCTAGTAGTTTTTGAAATTCTGGAAATTAGAACCAGCTAAAAAGGTTTTGTGTGAGTGCAATTGTTAACTTTATACCCTCCACTTAGGGTTGGTAATGTTGAAAATGGAGTAGTAGGGAGGAGTCCTATAATATTAATAATAAGGCACTAGTTTTAGTTCTGTGTAGTGCTGAAGCAATTATACATGACGATCAATGGGTTCATTAAAAAAATGTTTATTTATGCTTACAGAACTGGGGTACAGGCCAGAGGTGTGCTGGGTGAGAAGATTCACCAGAGACAGAGTGGGGAGCAGAACAGGCAAATCGAGGAAGTACACTGCTGAGGGGAGCAGTGGGCGGGTCAGGAGAGGTCTGCCAGGCCATGTGGGTCAGCTCTCTGGCAGGGGATTGAACTCGAGCTGCAGTGGCTTCGGAGAGCTTCATAATGTGGTGCTTTAGCCCGTTGCGCCACCAGGGAAAGCCCAAGTGGGTTCATTTTTAAATGGTAGATTTCTTGTATTCTGAGTGTGAGGCAATGCCTCTTTGTACTTTTCAGCAATACTGATTTAGTGCCCTCTTCAGAGCTAGGTGGTCAAAAGGTTTTGGTTGAATCAAAACTAAGTAAATGTTTGACTTAAATTGCTTTAAAATTGAAAAGAAAGGCTAGCAGAATCAGTCTGGTTTTTAAAAAGTAAAGCACACATAATCTAAATTTCATGGTTTGCACACTGATGGCAAGTAACGTGTATAAAGTGTAGCTCTCCTAGAAGTTACATAACTGTCTTTGGACAAGTAATGGACACAGTGTGCTTCAGCAGAATCACATAAGTGAGTGCAGGGTTGATCAGCTGTCCTGTGGGCCTTGTCTAAAAATTGACATAGGTCCAAAAGAACTGTGTTTTTTCCCATCGTATTGCTGTTGGGTTTGTTTTTCTGCTGTTGATAGGGTTGTAGATTGACCTAGACAAATTATAATGAATAGATTACATTTGGATTGGGGCAAAATTTTACTTGACTAGTGTGTACTTGAATCTGAACCTTACATCCTTGCATAGTTTTCTTCCCAGTAGAGAGCAAATTTTGCCCCAGTTGCTTTCTGAGACACAGGAGGCCAGCTCTCTGCTTACTCACACTTTGGGCCACACTTACAACACCGCTAGTTGGCAAGCAGATATTTGTGTAGCATGGATCCCCAAAGAACTCTGAGCTGCGTAATTTTACAATAGTTGGGCCCATTCCTCAAGCTATTAAGAATTTTACATTCTTAGTTAAGAGTAATATATCTGATTCAAAACTCAAGGGCAGAAAGGTCTAGAACTACTGAGTGAAAGAGCATAGTCTCATATTGCCATGTTCTTTGGAGAGAAGAAAAAAAGTAGAAAAGAATACATTGATTTAGACAAAGTACTAACTGGTAGCACCAATACTGTACATCTAACATTTTTGCTAATGACTAAAAGGTTGTCAAGATTAGTTGTTTTATTTCTGAAGAAGCTTATTTTGTTTTTCTGATCTTAGTTATTACAGACCAATAAATGAGATAAAATATTTGTTTCATTTTAGACCGGCCAGCCTAATTTTGCCTATACTTTGGTCCTACCAGCAATAGCAATTACAGTATGAAGGTAACCAGTAATTTTTTTTTAATTGCAGGTCTTGTTTCTCAAAGATCATTTTGTGCTGATGATCTTGCTGGGGCTTCTGATAAATCTGCATCAATAAAAGATGTTGTATCCATCAATTAAGTGTAGAGCTGAAGCTGCAAATACATATATTATGTGTATTCAAGAAAGACTGTCACTTTTGATAGAGTAAGGGATAAGTCATTGTTGAGAAGACCACAGTTCTCTGTGTAGCTAAGACTAGTATGAACTGTTTTGAACTGTTGAAACAGCATATATCTGAACAAATAGGATCCTAGTGGTTTTGTGAGCCAGAACGTAGAATGAAAGTCATTTGGGCAGCATTCCTAAGTCTGCAATTCTGTTAGGCCAGTTCAGACACTCTCCACAGGAAGCGGACATTGAGGTCAGAAGTTGGGTCAAAGCCTTTTCATTGTGAGCCTCCGTGATGCCTCTGGGCTCAGGTCAATAACCAAAAGGCTCTGTTTGTGGGTCTGGAGAGGGTACATTATCGGGGCTCAGGTGGCCTGCTAGACTGTTCTAATACTCTATTGTGAAAAGCAGATTGTCTGCTTTGCAGATTATCTGATCTGCTATCATGGGCTTTCCCATTGGGTCGGTTGCCAAGGTCAGGGCTAATGTGTGAAGTACAGGAAGGTAGACTTTGTGCAGTCCCATCCCCAAACCAAATATGAATCAGTCAACAAGCACTTATTTGCTAAATGACTTTAGACCTATTTAGTTCGGCATTTGTTCTATTTTAATCTATATTCTCTAGAGTTGTTTAAACTCCATTTATTTTACTCTTCTCTTAGAAATCTTTAGATCAGAAAACATACATGTCATGAAATCCATGCAAGATGGAATACTCAAACACCTTCTTTTTTTCATGTTCTCTGTAATGTAGCTATAACATTACAATGTAATTTAATTTCTTTTTTGGATTTATGATGTCATTTCAGCCCAGGCTACCCTGGTGGCCTGGTGAATCTTGCTTGATTATGCCCTCTGCCACAACTGTGTTTAGTCAAAAGATTTGTTATCTCTGTGCATTATAATTTCTGCAGATTAGAAATCAGTCTGGACCGCAAATTATATTTTCACTGAATACAATTATCATTCGCTGATGTTTCTGAAGCGAGGAGAGTAACATAGGCAATGACTGAGGGAGGCATAGAGATAGAACATACTAGTGGGTAAGGAGGCAGTATGCCTGATCTGTTGTTGATTGTCACCACAGTTAGCCAAGAAAAAGAGATAAAAGGGACCCACATTGGAAAGGGAAAAATAAAAGTCACTATTTTCAGGTGAAATAGCCTTTATTATATGTAGAAAATCCTAAAGCCTCCACAGTCTCATGCAAAGGAATGAAACTAGATCAATATTCTGTACCACATGAAAAATTAACTCAAGATGGATGAAAGACTTGAATGTAAGACCTGAAACCATGAAGCCGAGAGAAGAAAATGTGGGCATGAATATTGGGGTGGCTTTATGGGATCTAACACCAAAAGCAAAACTAAACAAGTAGGACGACATTAAAATAAAAGCGTCTGCGCAGCAAACACAACCTTAGTCAAAACGAAAAGGCAACCTACTCAGTGGGAGAAAGTATCTGTAAACCACAAACATACACTCACACAATAAGGGATTAACACCCCAAATCTACAGAGTCCATACAACTCATAGCAAAAAATCAGTGCGATTAAATATGGGCAGAAGATCTGAATGGACCCTTTCCCAAAGGAGACGTGCAGATGGCCAGCAGGTCCATGAAAAGAGGTTCGGCATCAGAATCATCAGGGAAATGCAACTTGTGAGACAGGTGGCAGGATGTGGGTAACAGGGACTCCTTGCTGGTGGGAGGTGGGGGTCAGCGCTGTGGAACAATGTGGAGTCCCTTGGTTACATAATCTGTAACCAGTTAGATTAGGACTAGGGGGGTTTGGACATTGATAGGTTCTTAACAACTCCTGGGTTTTTTAAATATATATTCAAAGTTTGAGTTACTGTACAAGACCATCTTACAATGCAAGATTTTACCATTTTACCATTAACACGCCCAGTCTCCCCTCCTCCCTCTCAGGGTGAATTTCAAACTTTTAACATGTCACTGCTTGACCTGGTGTCTGGGATTACTTTTCCTGCCCTTGTATGTTGCTCTGAATGTATCTATAAATCACATAAAATTTCTTTTTATATGATAACTTCGGGGATATTTATTTGTACCTTTAATCAGCCTTTTGCTTAAAATGTTCTTCCTGTAGGACTTACTGTCAAGTAATGATCAACATCTTTAGGTTATAAATGATTTTAAGAAATTATAAATGATTTTACTAGATGAAAATTTATTTGTGGAGTAAATTGGCCTCCCTGATAGCTGATTGATATTCTTTTAGACAAACCCACTGCAAGATCAAACTGACTCTGGCAAATCAAAACCTAGATCCTCCTAGTAAAGCTGTGAAACCAGGATCAATTACTTGGGTTTTGATTTCATAACTTAAACTGCTAAGTGTAACTGAGAATATAGTAAATGATGGCCAAATACCTTATTTTGGTAATGTCATGATATTTAATACAATAATACAATGGTATTATTACTTTTAAAATATTTGATGAAAAGTTAACTTGCCTGTCATTCTGTGCTGTTACCCATTATTTTGCAAAATGCTTCAATAACTAATTAAAAAGAAGTTACAATCTTAGTAATGCTTTCTTTAAAAGAATCTTTTTTAAAAGATAAAAAAAATAAAAAGGATGGATGTTGATGCTTTTAAAAACTTGTTAGTATTAGGTAGGCACCCTGTCATTATATTTGGTGGATAATGAGAGAAAAGTAGAGAGACAGGACTTCTGAGTAAGCAAGGAAGGCTGGTAAACTTCTCCACTCAGCAGTATCACCAAGAAAGCTTTTTGCGTTAAAGCTCCCCTCCCCCCACCCCTCGCCCCACTCACCTTACCCCCAACCCCACCCAAACCCATCATCCCCCCGCCCCCACCCTTGCCACCTCTGATCGATCACACACGTGCTGTTCTTTACACCACGTGCGTTGTCGGCTCCATTAGCCCCTCACGACACCCCCTTTGCTAGGAAGCTCTCACTTTCCAGTCTTCTCTGTGGAAATCCCATTTGTTCCTCAAAGCCCAACTTCTTCCGGGACCTTCTCTGGTCCCTTCATCTATCACCTTCACTGCCTGTAGATTAGATGAGTTGTCTCTGACTTTGTATACTTGAAGGAAAGCAAACTGTGGCCTAGTGACCATCCAGCAAGGGCGCTCTGCAGTGTAGACCGTTTGAGGTTTGTACTGTAAGCCGGTAAAACGAAGTTCAAAGAGGAGGTTGCCTTTCCCAGAGAAAGGCAGATCTGGGCCCTGTCTGTCTAGCTTCCAAGCCCTTCTGATGCCATCGCTGTTCCATTCTTCGACTGACCGTCTCGCCCCCAGCACCCATCCTGCTGGGTAACCATGGGCTGTGATGTCCCTGAGCAAGCACCTCATGCCTAGTGGAAGTTGCACGAAAAGCTCTCTCTGCTCAATGAGTTTGGAGGTTCTTTCCATAAACCTAACCTGGGGAACTTCTGTGATCCTTAAGTATACAATTGCCAAATGTAATTAACTTATTCCTTCTTCAGAGTGCACAGACTATCTCGGAAGCGCACAGAAAAAAAAAAAAAAATGCCTTTTAACCAGTAGTTTACTGATCTGTTCTCTCTAGCCGCAACGTGATTTAGTGACTTTGCCTTTTGACTTGTCTCTCTTTGGAGGAACCCTTTGGAAAGATAAATAAGAGAGATAAAAGAAATGAAGAATGGTTTAAAATAATTGTTGCTGCTACTACAAAGTCAAATTTTCTTTCCTGGAAAGGATCTCAGAGCTGGTGGGGGCTTGAGAATTCTGCCTCCTCCTGTGCCTGCAATTTGAACTCGAAAGAGACAATTCTGACTTGACCTTCAGTTTCTCAGTCTTCTCAGGGGACACCCTTTAGGAATTTAAGCCGGCACCACCTCGTCTTTCGATCAATAGCATGGTGGAGAATACATGAGACGAATAGGCCGACTGATAAGAAGTAAGAGCATATCTGTTGATACAAATGGAGCAATAAATGGGCTGGTTTCTGGCCAAGGACTTTGAAGGAGAAATCAAGGAGGGCAGAGAAGGCTGACTGAATGTAGAGCAAATTAATTTTTTTCTGAGGGATGTTTTTTTCTTTCATTACTTTTGTTTAGGAGAAAATGGTCAAGTTGTTCTATGCCAGAAAGGAATTTCCTCCTCTGCTTCTTGGGACAAACCTTTAGGGAGTGTGCATTTTGTGACTAAATTTTCAGAGGCAAAATTGTGTTAATTTGACTGACTAGAAATATTAACCATATTATATCAAATAACTGCCAGAAATAATTCTCTGCCATGCCCGGTGACTTTATTTTAATTGATTTTTTTTTACTTTCAGCTTCTGTGATTTTTGTTTATTCTGACACATGTTTATTAAATGTATGAAGAAAATTGTTTTGCAAATTATTTTTGGTGTTTTTATCTAGTTTAAATCGGTGGGTTAACTCTTTTTCTTCACGATTCCACCCTCTTTCCTTTCTGACTCAATACTGCTGATTCGGCTTCTTTCTAGCCCTAATGGTGCCACTGTCCACATCAGCAGTCTATACAATTAAGCTGTATGCTTAGCAGTATCACTTGATGTTTCACAAAGATTTGAAAGTCAAAATTGAATATGATTGATTGCTGCAAGATAGGTTAATATTAGAATTCCTGAGCTATGTTATAGAATAAATCATTCACTGTAATAATAAAGATAATACCTCTCACATTACTCATTTTATATCCTATCAGTAATCAGGCCTCAGGAATAGGCCTCATTTGTCTGCTCTAGAGCCCTCGTGTTATACAAATTACAAAGTGAATGTTCATAGAAACATCATTTAGGATAGAAATGACTTGTCAACATCACCAGCAAAGTTACAAGGTAACTCCTTTTTTTTAAATCTGCCTCTTTTCTCTCTATTTTCTTTGATATGTGATTATAAATAAAGCCCTTTTGTCCTTTTTAACCACATTTGTTCAATTAGATTAATAATAATGTTAACTGACAGTTTTTAAATGCTTACTATGCGTTCCTACCTGATACACCAGGAATATGAGGTGGCCCCTGCACTCAGTGGCTGGAGTCTCATTTAGTGACAGGAATCATGATTAGTACGTGATTAAAAAAAAAAAAAAAGGCCAAGTTGCAGAATAAGCACCCGGATAGGTAGCGCTAAGTATTTAAGAAAAGACAATGATGAGAAAAGGTTGTGTAGCTTTCAAAATAGCTTATCATGATTTACTAAAAAATAAGAGGCTTAGGAAGAGCATTAAAATTTCAAAAATGCTGACTGTTAATATGAGAAGTAATTTTATAAGAGGCAGTTCTTTATTTCTACATGTGATTCTAAATACTGGTAGGAGTTATCTCTCAGGGATTCTAGTTTGCTCCCAAAATCTTTTGCCTGTTCACACTCTCTCATATGGGAGAAATGTTCGTTTTGTAGTACTCTTGCCTGTGATATAAATGGAAATTCAACTTGAGAAAAATGTTACCTATTACCAGTTTAATATCTAGCGGGTTTGCTTAAGAAGTAGGAAAGACACATACGTTGTATGAAATGCATGTTATATTTAATGAGATCTTACTCCTTGAATGTGTGGAGCTCGAAAATAGCAACTTGCTAATTTAGTGTCAATGTTGATGGTGGATTAATTTCACATCATTGACTGTCAACGCTTGGAGCTTTTTGGCAGTACTGGCTAAGGTAAGCCCTACACGTACCACTATTTCTGATGGGACATTTGTACCACTAAGTCTTCAAACTCTTACACGGCTGTCAACACGGGGGCATTTTCAGAGCCAGAGTCTCTCTTGCTGGGCCCTGCCTGCAGCTCCCCGGAAGCTCAACTTTGACGACAAAGATTGACATCTCTTTTCTTGCCAGTGTTCTCATTTAGTGTTAAAACCTGTTCAA
>NW_004567119.1:7757808-7802419 GCF_000260355.1 Condylura cristata | reverse complement strand
TTCTAAAGGAGCCTGGGAGTGTTCACTGTGAGCTCAGTCTGGTGCCTGCTGAAAAGGAAGCTTCCTAGATATTTCCAAAAATTGGGCAAAGTCTTTCTTCAGGGGGGGAAGGAGGGAACATGAGTAAAGCCTTTAATACTAAGGAAGAGGGTTATGTGCTGAAGTAGAATTTAAAGGGTTTGAGAGTGATAAATATTTTTAACTCACTTTGTCACTGTTCAGTTCCTTGAATGAGGTTCCATTTGTTATTGATTCTGTTGTTTTTGCTTGTTTTGTTTTTAATGTTTGTCTGCCTGAAGCCATTTTGGGGGTATTTATTTATTAGACATGTTTGTAGTGTAGGTTGGAGAGAATAACATGAAGAACTGGAGATTGGGTGTAGACAAGCATAAATGTTGGAGGGCAATGAATTGTTTAGCCCACTGCCATCAACAGAGCCCATTGGAGCAGAAACTTTCCTCCATGCTGACAACTTTATTTTCAATGATTTTACCCAGGTGAGATGGAGTAGAATCCATCGTCTGTATACCACTACAATCATTTGAAAATTGAAGTGGCTCTCAGTGACACTACAGACAACTCCAGTCTGTGACTCTGCAGTGATGCATTAGTAGCTAATCATGTGTGGTTAATTAAATTTAAACTAATTAAAAAATTAAACTTAAAATTTTATTTAAATTGCATTTCAAATGTCTATTAAATGCAAGTAGTCAGTGGCTCTTGTTTAGAATATTTGAACCCCTGATAGGATTGTAGATTCCTTCCTGACTAATGGCTTTTGGAAGTTACTCTTCTTCTTTAAGCATCTGTGACTCCATTTAAAATGAAGGAGAAGTGTACTCCAGGTGGCTGTAAACATTAAATGAGATCATGCTTTTGAAGTAGCAAGCACAGAGCAAGGCTGTGGAATTTTAGTTATTAACTCGGAGAGTTCACCTGGCTGCTCTAGGCGAAGGAGAGAAAAGAATTAGGAGTCTGGTACAAAAGAACACTGGCCTAAGGTAATGTCAATGGCAAGAGCAGGAAGCATATACAGACTGAACAGGTATCCCAGAAGTAGAGAGTCCTTGGTAATTGTAGGTTTAGCAGGTGGGAGGAGAGGAGTTCAGGATGACTCCAAGGTTTCTGATTTTGGATCACTGATTAGACGGATTAGAAATCCAACCCCAACCTTTTCATGAACAGCGATAGAAAATCCACACCCTAAACATGAATGAGCCCTTCCTACATGGTTAGTATTGCAGAGTGGGCTGGAAACACTTATGAATTTCTGCCCAGCAGCTCTTCAGTACTACACACAAACTTCTACAGCAAATACTATTTCCAAGAAAATCATATTATAAGAGAAGCACATCTTTGTGGGTATTGCGGAAGGGCACTCAATATATTTCAATAATGGAAAGTCCTGATTCTGTATCACTGTGTCATATCTATAATAACTTAGCTCATAAATCAGGACTGTCGCATATACCTTCACAGGAGGATTGTTCCATTAAAAAAAAAAAAAAGACCTGATATACTTCTCAAATGAATCTTTATAGTCATGCCAAAGGAAACTGACCTAATGAAAGGGCTAGATTCTCTTGGGTGCAAACAGAAAGCAATGTTAGTGTCACTTACTAACACCCTTTCATACTTGCTCTGTGAGATCATTCTTTCCCCTTTTTGGGTAAAATTTCAGGATGAACTCATAGTTTTTCCAGTTACTTTCAACATAGGAGAACGTTCTAAGTCAAAAAAATATAACAATGTATGAAAAGATTGGTCAGCTGGACTCCATTAAAATTAAATAATCCATTCAGTGAAAGCCATCATTAAGAGAACAAAAGATAAACTATGACTCAGAGAAGGTAGAATATATACAATGTTTGTCCATAATCCAAAAAAGAACTTGTATCTAGATGATATAAATAACTCATACAAATCAATAAAAATATAGATGGCACCATAAAAATGGAGAAAGATTTGTGTTGGGGGCCTTGACCAGCAAGGCCGAGGATTGGGGCCCCAGGGTCGACGAAAGGAAGAAGGCAAAGATGGAGACAAGTGCGAGAGAGAGAGAGAGAGAGAGAGTTTATTTTTACAACAGCCATGTATATATACTTGAGGGTGGCACAGAAGGTATGGGCGGGGGGTGGTCTGGCGGTCTAATGTCTTAAAGGCCAATGGGTTTGAGGGGAGAGGGCCGTCGTCATCTTAAGGGAGTTGACACTTATCTCATCTTGGGAGCCAGAGATAAAGCCTATCTCAGGCGCTGGAACTTGCTGAGCTCGAAGGGAAAAGGAGTGGGAGAAGGGATTCAGGTGTGCTGTTTTCTCAACCGGGATATTTACCCTAAGTTCCAATCAAGTGTTGTTTTGTGCATAGGAGGCAAAGTCCTGGTCTCGGTCCCTGACAGATTTGAGTAGACATTTCATTAAAGTTGACAGCCAAATCTTCAAAAAAGCTTGTGAAAAAGACTCAACATCATTAACCACTGGAAAAAATGGAAATTAAAGCCACAATGAGCTACCATTCTGTGCTTCAGAACTGCTAAAGTTTAAAAAAGATCTTCAATACCAAGCTCCACTGCCGGTGTCCAGGAGCTGAAACATCTGTACGTTGCTTGCAAGAGTGGAAAATGGACTGAGCAATTTGGGAAACTGTTTGCCATTATCTTTTTTTTTTTTTTAAAGATTTATTTATTTATGTATACAGAACTGGGGAACAGGCCAGAGGTACAGGGGCAGTGAGAGGATTCACCAGAGTGGGGAGCAGAACAGGCCCACTGACAAAACACACCGCTGAGGGGAGCAGCAAGCGAGTCAGGAGAGGTCTGCCACACCATGTGGGTCACCTTCAGGGCAGGGATCAAACTCATGCTGAAGTGCCTTTAGCTTCTTAGTGCTGTGTTTTAACCTGCTGTGCCAACAGGGAGGACCCTATCTTTTAATTTTACTATCTATGAAACATCTCCTAAATAAACATATGCCAGCCCTTTAGTATAGCAGTCCTACCCAGGTTTCTACCCAACCAAAATGACTGGCTTTGTCCAGCACAAGCATTTATAGAAGCTTTTTTAAAACAAGCTAAAGTGGAGAAAGGAATAACTCCAATGTCAGTCATCAGGAGAAAGGATAAATAAGTTGTCATGAATGGAAGAGATGGACTCCTCCCCTACCCCCAAACATGGTGAATGCTCACAGGCATAAAAATCGAGCAAAGGAAGCCAGGCACCAGAGAGCTCAGCTGTGTGACTTCATTCATATGAAGTTCAAGATAAGGAGAATTAACCTGTTGTGGCCAGCTTGCAGGGTGGGTAGTGAGAGGGACGAAGCATGAGGAATCCTTTTAGATTGTATAGATGTTTGGATCTGTGCGATGGTTTTCTAGGTGTGTATACAGACGTATGAGTTGTGTGTGTAGGAATGTATACTCTTCATTTCTCTTCATTAACAAAAAGGCCTAATTCAGTCCACTTTATTAAGCTCAATCTCACGCACTTGGAAGCTCTCCCTGCCTATCAGTAATCTGTAGTGGGGAAGGGGAACTGTGGCAGGTTTCTTGTCCCTTCCGTGGTCTTCCCCCATTCTTGAGCCACTATTTTGTCCTGTCTAGGATCCATCGCGTCAGGAAAGAGGGATTGTAGAAAAATGGGCACAGTCTGTTGTGTCTGGGGTGGTCACTTGTCTCTGAAGCACTCTGAGTCTGGTGCATCTCCCAGCCAGCTCTTCTTTCTTGTGTGGTGCTTCTTTGGGGTCACCAAGCAGTTCTCTGTCACTGAGGGCATCCCACCACAACATTGCCCCAGGGGACTGTGGACAATTCTGCATTCTTCAAATGCAGCCACAGCTTGAGGCT
The DNA here is from genome assembly GCF_000260355.1 of Condylura cristata. Taxonomy (NCBI): domain Eukaryota; kingdom Metazoa; phylum Chordata; class Mammalia; order Eulipotyphla; family Talpidae; genus Condylura; species Condylura cristata. The sequence goes on along the minus strand of NW_004567119.1, from coordinate 7,798,579 downwards.
TTTAGTGATGCACCTCCCTGCAGGAATCATGCTCGTAATGACCCAGGGCCAGGCCTCTTCCTTCAGCAACCTGCCCCAAAGGGAAGCTTGCACGTTTTTCCCTGGTCAGTGGAGAATTTGCAATTGACTGTCATTGTAGCCTCTCTTCCCTCCCAGCCTCCTGACTTCAAGCTTCTCTAGCAGGGATCAGGCCTCATTCCGAGTTCCTTTTCCCCCCTTCCCTAAGTTCCAAGGACACATTCTCCAAGTGATTCTCTGAAGCTCTCCTCACTTATCATGGATGGAAACCAGCTTGGACAGTGAAGGGCTATCTGCATGGTCCAGTGACAGTTCCCCCCAAAGAAGTTGCCTCTGCGATCTTACTTCTGCCTTTGGATGTTGCTTTAGAGTAGCTAAGGAAAGAGTTGATAAGGCAGAACATAGGTACTGTTCTAAGCTAGAGGACAATGAACGGTCCCTGTCCAAAAGAAAAGTGATTGTTTTACCTGCTCTGCCTTCTTTGCCATTTACTGAGCCTTGCCTAAGGGAAAAGAAGCATTCTGGAATATCACCTGCCATGCAGCTGGGCTTGTGTTTTTCTGGCTGGTTTTTGAATATTCTACTCAAACTTATTTCCAGTAGCTAAAAGCTGATCACAGGAACAGTTTTTATCATATTGTCATGCACAGAGGTTATTTGAACTTCTCAGGTCACTCTTCCCAAGTACCTCTGTTTCCATCTAGAAATAAAAGATAATTGCTACTTGCTTTATATTATTTCTGTGATGACAAGGTAGATTGAATTGTACACGTGCAGAGATATGCACGCACATGCTACATACTAGTCACATATTACTCAGAACAAAGTGACCAAAGAGACCAAGTCTCTTCTGAGTACGTGACCTCTCACTCTTTTTCAGAACAGTAGTTTTCTTTGGTTACAAGCTTTGGGTAGAGCAAAGAGAGGGCTCGCGGGAGGTTTACACTTTAGAAGCTTTTAATAAAGTTATGGTGTGCTATCTTTGAAATTAAGCTGGGTGTGGTGAAAGTAAGCATGGACCGAGAGTTACAAGGACCAGTACTTGAACCCCAACTCCACAACTTCATTCATTCCACACATTCATTGAAGGCTTAGTTGTGTCAGATACTGTTATAGACTCTGAAAGTGTGGGGGGCCAAGAGAGACAAGAGACAAGATCACAACCTTGTGACACTTTTTTTTTTTGTGTGGAGCGGTTTGGGTCTTAATGAGGGAAACAGACAATAGCAAAAAACTAAATATCATGTCATGAAGTGAAAAGTCATGTGACCAAAAATAAAGCAAATGAGGTGACTAGAAAGTCCTAGGGGAGGGAAGATTGTGTGTGTGGGGGGTGGGTGTGGGTGTGCGTGCGTTTACTCAATAAGGTGATGAGGGATGGTCTTATAAGAGACCTGAGTTAAATGAGGGAGGAAGATCTAAAAGAAAATAAAAGGAGAGTCTGTCATGTTCTAGAAGCCTAAGGAATAAGCCGTTTAATGAAGGAGAATGTCAAATGCTGCTGAGCTGGTGAAGTAACTTGAGGTCCAGTTATCTGCCTCCTTGGAGCAACAGTCAAAAATATATTTTGCAGGATCAAGTGAGATAAGTTATGTAAAGTGCCTGTCACATGGTGGACAAGTGGCTGAAAATTTCCTACACATTTTATGTGAGTAATAAAATAAGAACTTCATAATTCATGGTGACGAATATGAAGTGGTCTCCATTCAGTATCGCATAGAATATGCGAGCTGTTCAGTGAACTCTTTGTAAACCAAAATATGGAAGTCAGTAATTTAAAAGATAATAATTGTGGAACTACAACTTTGCCTCTATTAGTGTATTATATATTAGTAACAAATAATCTGGGGTGTCATGTGTCCTGTCATAAGTTCTAAATGAGTCCTATGTCATGTGAAGGACTGTGTTTTTATATGTTGAGATTTTTCCATATTCCAATTGGGCAGAAATCATTTACGAAAGTGATATTTTTCCTAAGAGCCAGGAAAATATAATATTTTAGTCTTCATAGTTCTCTGTTTCACTATGTTACAATTTCTATGAATGATCTGCAAATTATTCCCATTTTAAATCTAAAAAATAAAGAAATGGATTTGCTTCTCATCTGTTTCAGGCATTCTGTAATGGTTTAGCATTTATTTTTAAATATGCTTTCAATTTTACAGAATTTGGCTGAATAATATGACGCATGATCTAAGCTGGTGGTAATGACAAAATGAGACTGTTGCACTCTTTAAAATAATATGAAATTATGACATCTTTGACTGGCTACCTCACAGCATTTACATGTCACCTAAATTATTTTATAAAAAAAAAATCAGGCATGCAAAAATTCTACCCAGAAAGTGTTGAAGAATGAGGACATACATTCAAGCATGTGTGTTTAAATTTACATAAATTTAAATGATGTGTTTCCAGGCACTATATTTCTTCCAGAAGGAATCTGTATGCTTTTCTGAAGCACGACTCTTACTCTTAGATTTTAAAAGCTTGTCAGATACCTTACAGGAAAGGAAATAAAGTCATTTTACTTAAAGTAAATCATTTTTCTAAATTTTCTTGAGCACATTTTTGTAGGTACTGAGAGAGAACGGGAGTTCTTTTTCACATTTTAAATACAAAACACACCAGCTGCTACCCCAGCTATCCACTAGAGAAAGGCAGAATAACTAAATTTCTACAGCAATGTGTAGAAGTAAATTTATTGAAATCCCAGTGAAAGCTTTTGTTGTGTTTGGTATAATAGGGAAAATTCCATAAGATGTCTTAGATTGCATTTTCCGTGTGGTAATCTTCCTGGCCCTCGTGCTCCAGGTCCATCTGTAAACACACTTCATTCATTTAGAATGAAAACACACCTCAGAAGCCAGCCAGGTTTGGGATTACAAGATATTTTATTTCAAATAACGTGACTACTCCTTGTTGTAAACACTGAATACATTGAATTTGGTTCAGAGAGCTGGAAGCCGGGTGACCCGATTAGTTGTTTTTTTCTCAAGATTTAAGAAATGAATTTGTTTGCACAAGTGGGTGGTTTGGATGCACTAACACCAGCCTTTTTGTATCTTTCCCCCGTGGTGATAGGTCTGGTTTCATTTAACATGCTTTGTAAAATTCATTTTCACTTACTCCAAGAAGTGAATGCAAGTATTGAGGATTACTTATCCTCCCTTTCCGAGATATTCCTGAGTTTCTAAAAGACTCAGTGAACTGTTTTGCTTCCTCAGACTGGACCCTGGACCGCCATGATGCTCGCTGCCCCCTGGCTGGATGTCCCTTTTCAGACAGCCCTGTAGGTTACCACAGAGTGAGGGCTCGGGTCTTTGAACTTTCCATTTCTGAACAAAATAACTCCTCGCTAAATAACAGAACACTCCAGGAATAAATCTCCTAGAGTAATAATCTTTCTTCCATGCACAAGGCATTTGTCAGCAGCAGAGACTCGGACTGTCCTCACAGCTGACCGACTGTCCTCTCACGCACGCACGCCCAACTTCTCCGACAGGTTGGTTGATAATATTAAAAATTAGGTTTGGTGTCAGGAAAGTTAAATTCCTAAAAGCCCGTGTAAGGGACCCTTTGTCTAATTGCCCTTCCTGTTCCTTTGATTGACTAGTGGGTGAGCAGGCTAGTGCTATGTAACGGGTGAGATTTTCGTGAGGAATTTGTGAGCCAGTCACAGAGTGTCATGTTGCTCTCTCCTGTTCTCTGGGACCTCGCTTTCTTTTCCTCTAACATGGTAAGCATGTTTCCTTGGGTGTTGGTCTTTGTACCCAGTCATTTGACCTGGGACATCAGTGGTTAGCATCAGCAAAGCCCACCTTGTCCATAAAAGCACCTTCTGCTCCAAAATACTCAACCTTTCTGCTTCTAACAGAATCATCTTCCGACAGAGTTGTTTGTTTGTTTGTTTTAAGATTTATTTATTTGTGCATACAGAACTGCGGTACAGGCCAGAGGGCATGGGGCGGTGGAAGGATTCACCAGAGACAGAGTGGGGAGCAGAACAGGCCGACTGACAAAGCACACTGCTGAGGGGAGCAGCGAGTGGGTAAGGAGAGGTCTGTTGTGCCATGTGGGCACCTTCGGGGCCAGAGGTCGAGCTCTCACTGAGGTGCCTGCGGCTTGCTTGCAGTGCTGAGCTTTAACACCCTTTGCCGGCAGGGAGGGCCCCCAACAGAGGTTTTAAATGCATAGAAGTATTTAGGGAATGCACAGACACAATTGATTGAGACTGCAAGAACAGTGTACTCAGATTTGGGGGCCCCTTTACATTCTTAAAATTTGTTGAGGACCATAAAAGAAAAGTTAGTGAGAAAAGTACCATTGTTTTACATTTGACAAATCTCTTTAGTGTCGACTTTATAGAGAACAGCTGGAATCTCGTGTCTGTTTCTGTATGAAATCTGTTTCAGTGTCACATGTCACAAAGCCCGTGATTGTGTAGTTGTGTGAGAATGAAAAAAGGCAAATGAAGGCTAAGCATTATCATGAAGGTAGGCTTCATTTCACTGATCCCAAAACGGTGTTAGGAAGTCTACACCACACGCTTCAGAACTGCTCCCCAAGAGGGGGACATGCAATTTAAGAACAAGAAGTTTATTAACTCAAAAGACTCTTACCCGAGGTGGCATTTCTGGCAGTGGACAGAGGGAGCAGGAAGAACACAGGTGGTGTGTGTCCACCCCCAATTTCTGTAGTTCATCCCCTCTTGCGCCTGTCTGTGTTTGGGCCCATTCCATTCTCCAAAAATTCCAAAGGACTTTCAGTATTAGCAGAGACTCTTGCAGGTATTTGGCCAAGATTGGAAATTCCTGAAACACGTTATTTTTGCCGTGGTTCTTAGTGTAAGATTTCTTCTCCTTTTCAAAGTAAATTATGACTTCTTGTGAGCAGCGAGTCTCTTCACTCTGAGTGACACAGCCTCACCCAGAGACAGCAGCTTCTCTGCATTTATCTTTCAAGAAGAACTGATTTGTGAGGTGTCGCTGAAGTTACAAGAAGGCTGTTGATCTCAGATGGTCTTTCCAGTTAAAAAAAAAAAAAAAGACATGGGTTTATATTATTGTCTTAGGTGGCACATAAACTCTTTTGGAAGATGGCTAGAGATTTTGCAAGGATACATCATCAAAAGCTGAATGAATTTGTCTCCTCTCAATGACAAACTTGAAGAATAGCTTTCCTTTAGATGAGTCTTGTGGAATTTGTTAGACATTTTCACTTTAATCACACCTTGGACCTATAATGGAAGTCCCACCATCACTGTTAGTGAGAATAAATTCTCTCCCTTTTTCATTTGTTTCTCATGTATGTCTATCCATCCAGCATTAAACACTATTTTTTCCACTTCACAGTCATTAAAGTACCTGCAAGGAGAGGAAGATTGTACTGATGGAAAAGGTTGCTAAAACCATGGTTTTCTTTGAACACATAGCCCTTCCTGGAGAACTCTTGGTACAGATCACCTCCTGTCATTAGTCATTTCTGTTCCTTAAGCAGGGACATACATAAAGGACTTCATTCTGGAAAGGCAGTAGAAATGGCGACTTGTACATCTTCATTTGAACTGAACGTACCCATCGTTTTTCTTTTAAGATGTGTTACTCATAGTTAAGTGGTTAGGGATGGTGGACTTGGTCAGAAGTCATAGATGAGTGACCCACAGGCCACATGCAGATCGCAGATGTGCTTTCTCTGGCTGCATAGTGGCGCGTGTATGTGTGCGTGCGTGCGTGTTACTTTTCATCTGGATTTGCTGCATCTACAGTTTTCCCTAGATTGTTCCCATTCCCCATCATCTCACAAGTGGCCTGATTCACATGTTCACATTATCAGTTTGGCTGCTCTAGGCATTTGAATGAACAGCTTTTATAAGCAGCCACATCTAGGGGAGACAGGAAGACAGAACCCAAACAGCTATAATAGACGCAATGATACAAGAAATCGCCTAGTAGAAAATTATCTGATGAATGTGTAATTCCTAATCTCTTTATTTGTATACATATGAAAAATAACTAAGATAAGTAAAGCATAATGATTGAGAAGCATATATGAAGATGATTCTGGTAGCTTAACACAGGAGTTGCTTTGTGATTTCGAAAGGGGTTGCTTTGTGATTTCGAAAGGGGTCCTGTCTTCTACAAGAGTGCCTCTGTCAAAACAGCTTTTGCTTTGTTACTTTTATTATGTGGAGTTGGTTTGCCTAGAAAAATGTTTAACGTACATTTAAATATATACAGACTCAGCCACATAAGTAATGTATCAAGTGTAGAACTTCTCAGTGTTGGTTTATCTGGAAGGTCCCACAGCACCACCTACTGCCTCACATTTTATTTTGCATAATATTTTTGTAAATTAAAAAAAAAATACAAGTTGATCACATCTTAAAATCCAACTGAAGTCAATATGTGGTGTGCACAGTATTATAAATAGATTTAGCTAAAACAATTTTTACCTGCTTGCTTGATTGAACATTTTAATTGGAACTCAACAAAATGATATTGTACAACAGAACGATTATAAAAATCTGCTAGTAAAAGTAATACCTTGTATTTCTAATTCACAACCAAAGACATTCACTCTAGAAGATTGTTACATTGTATATTGATGAGACTGGTCTTTTAGGATTTGGGTTTAGTTTTTTTAATCCAGTACAGATGTTGATTCCTTTTTGTTTGGTTATTTGCTGCTCTTTAATTAAAGGTAATTTTTCCAGGCTTCTTTTTGAATACCTTCGTCTTCATTGATGAAACTACACTAATTCATATCACCTATAACAGCTCTCAGCAATTTTAGGCAAAATTATTTTTTAAAGGTTTATTTATGCATAGAGAACTGAAATACAGACCAGAGGTGCGGGATGAGGGTGACAGGATCCACCAGAGACAGAGTGGGGAGCAGATCAGGCAGGTTGACAAAGCACACTGCTGAGGGGAGCAGGGAGTGAGACAGGAGAGGTCTGCCGCGCCATGTGGGTCACCTCCCTGGCCAGGATCAGACTTGTGCTGAAGCGATTGTGGCTAGTTTCATAGTGCTGTGTTTTATTTAACTTGTTGCCCCACCAGGGAGGGCCGATTTTAGGCAAAATTACATAACCACTTGAAAAACTAGAATTTTGAAGTATTTAGCAATGAGTGTTATAAATGACTTCTATATTAAAAATAAAATGAGTCAAATAAAAGAATGAATTCTGCACATATGTTTTTGAAAAGTGATCCAAGAAATGTAGTGGAGAGAAAAAATAAAGCGATGCACAGAATGCTGCAGGTCATGAGAGTGATTTAAGAAATCTAGGTCAGCAGGTAGGTGAGGTGGGTGGCTGGGTAGAGGAACGGCTAGGTGGATACTTAAATATTTTCTCTCCTGGAAGGAGTCACAAGAAACTGTTAACATTTCTAGGTGGAGTCGGGTGCTAAAACAATTTCTTTTTTGTTTTGTAATTCTTATTTTCCTATACACTTAGAAATGTTTTTAATTCGATTTTTTAATTAGATTTGTGTATTACTTTATATTTAAGGTCAACGGGTTTTGTTCCATATTAAGATTCTATAAGTCATTTTGTTTTTGCTTATAATATTTCTCTGTACTAAAAACAAAGCCTAATTATTTTTAATGAAAAGAAAAGATGAGTTTGAAAACCCAGTAAACATATCTCTCACTTGTTTTCCTTTTCTGAACTGAGGCGTTCATGTACAGAGATTTGCTCAGACTTGACACTCTGTGTCCTTGACTGCTAAAACAAGCTAGTGCTCAGTTACGAGTGAATTCATGACACATCACATTGTGCCCTAATCTACATATTAATAGTATGTATTGTGGTAGAATTTTATTGTATTTGCATATATACAAGTATATCTATACAGTTACATTCTTAGATCTGATGTTATTAAATCATGTCCCCTGCTTAGTGCAGTTTCAAAGTTTATAAGACAGTTAATTAAATTTTGAGATGTTTGTATGATTGCCTTCGTTTTCTTTTTCTTTAGCCTGTTCTTAATAAGACTATGCAGTCACATTAACTATATTTGAAGTTGGTCATAATGAAATCCAATCACAGAATTTCTGAAAGAACAGTATTCTTATCTATTTGCCTTTTATTTTAGTGACAGCTTATTCTATTTTAGTGACCTAAATGGTTATTACTACTTTTAAAGTTCCTGCAATAACACTTACATTAATTGTAAAATGCTAATTACTCATTATTAAATATACTTGATTCCTAATTGCATATTTAAAATTTCATGACATTTTATAGCTACCTGTTAGTGAAAATCCATTCATAGACATAAACTGTATTCCTTTATTTTAGTGGTTTTGCTGATGTACTAGGCTTTTTTTTTTTTTTTTTAAGTGTCAAAGTGTGTAGAAGTTGCCCTCTACTGGGGAACCAGAAAAATTATGTTGCCTACACTTACACGTTCAGTGCTTTTAGAGACTCTTAAATTCATTGGTTTGTTTTACCAGATGACTACTTCTTGACATCTGGCACTTTTAAATGCCAAAAATATTGAAGTGGTTTGCAGATTACATTTAAACTAAGTATCTGCTGTCAGTATACCAAAAGCCATTTTTGAGTGAAATCCTTAGAAGCTCCTAGGTGACAAAACCAGTAGAGTTCTGGAAGTATTCGTATGGGGAATATGAAGAAGGGTTAGCTGTGTATAATAATATAGTTAAAAGTGAGTCAGCACCATGTTTAATAATTCACCATTGGAACTTCAGGGATGAAAGTCTAAGCACAGGTTAACTTTTTTTTTTTTTTAGCTAGTTCTTTGCATTTTTTCCTAAGTCATAGGTAAAATTTGACTATGCGGAGGTGATTTATGTCATCTATTAATTACTGAACTTTTTATTAAAAAAATAAAATGTTTATTATATGGTCTATTTACTAGTTCCTGGAAACTGACAAGTCACCTTTCTTCCAGAATTCTCGGGGGCGCTGCCTCACAGTCCAGGTCCCGTCTTCTTCAGACCCCAGGCCCCAGTATCATACTGCATGTTTTTCTTAATTAATATAATATATTATTATATTGTTATATATTATTATATTAATTAATATAATATTAATATATTATTAAAAATAGATTTTAAAGAAAGAACCTATTTAAAATAGACATTAATGGTGGGGCAAGAAAGGCCTCCCCAGAGCCAGCTGTATATTAGACTGCTACGCCTCTCCGTCACCATGGAGAACTCACCTTCACGACGCTCTCGGAGGCGTGACCTTCAGGAGAGCTGTGGCACCCACCTCCTTCTCCTCATCTCAGCCGCTCTGAATCACAGAGATCAGGATCAGTTTTCTGAGGTGCAGGAATAACTCTGGACAAGGAATAAAAAAAACAGATGCCTGAGACTAGGCAGTGGGTGCAGCCGTCACCCCTCATTTTGTCCAGTTCTCCAGTGGTGTGGATCCTCCAGTGAGCCTCCATGCGGCGCGTGCTGCTTCTGACACTAGGGGTGGGGGTGGGCGTGGGGGTGCGAGCTGTGCCAGACACACCGCACATACACACACAATCTGGTGGTCGTGTTTATTGGGTGTTTATCCCAGTAAAGTTCTGGGCTTTCATCAACCCATTGTTTTGAATGCTTATTTAAAAGAAAACCCGTGTATAATTATTCCAGTTAATACCCCACATTCGAAGCTTCTTTGCCACATCTTCCACAATGAAATCACTTGCCATTGCCTCGCTGACTCCCCTCCATCTCATTTATCACTCCCCTCCATCTTCCCTGTCTCTACCTCCCTTTTGTTGAATGTTGCAGAAATGCCTTTCCATGACTTTGTTGGAAACTCGTGAGTGTCTTTTGGGGGGAAGAGGGGGAAGACACAGGAAGCATCTGTTTCAAGGACTTGCTTTCTTCAAAAACCCTCCTATCTGTTCTAACTTATCATCTCTATCTTCTTTTGACCTCATGCATGTGACAGACGATGTCATGCCAAGTGATCACTTTCAAGTCTTCAAGGAATGAGTTTTGCTCTACTTAGCTGGCTGGTAGGAAGCTGTGTGGTATAAGAGATGAAGAACTAGGCAAGGAGTTAAGAGACCTCTATCGCGTTTGATCTGGTGTTTCTGTGAACTCCAAGGCTCAACTTTACAGTCTGTAAATGAGACACGGGCTTCTCTTTCAGCTGAAACTCATAAATCAGTCTGATTTATTGATGAACTCTTCACCATTGTAGCAATAAATAATGGGGCTGGCCATGAGTTCTAGAGCCAGATGCATCACTTGCTTCCGTTCTGACACCAGTTGGGAATTTTGTGTAACTTCTCTGTCTACCTCAACTTGTTACTTGTGTAAATGGGAACCATGATGGCACCTTTCCTAATAGTTTGTTGGTCTAATAGGTAAGCATTTTCAAGAAGCTCCTTTGGAACAATATTACATGTTAAATCTATAAACTTACAAGACTCTTAATAAAAGATTCCTAGAAAATAAAAAAAGTTGTTGTTAGCACCCTTAATCTGGATAAAAACAAACCAAGTTGACAAGCATTAGTTTTATTACAGGTTTATGAGCTTACATGGTCTGAAGAGATTTACTTTTTACATTTTTCAGTTAAAAAGTAACACGAGAATCAGGCATTTGAATACCTTTTTTAGTTTTAACATTTAACACTGTAAGTTAGCAATGCATCCGCCCTTTCTCTCCTGTGTCCTTATCCTTTCCTCTTATTCAGCGCTGGATATTAGGATCCTGAACTCTTCAGCAGCCTTCGTTTTCTTCTCCCCTCTGACCCCGCCCTTTTTTCCCCATCATCTTTGGTAAAGAGAATTAGCTACAGATTGGAAACTTAAGTGTTGATAAAGGGAAGGCAGCCCCGCAGTGAGCAGATTCTAGCTGCTGACCCAGGCCATGACCCAGGCCAATGACGTCACAGATTCCTGAGAGAACTAACATTCAACAGCATTTCTCTAGCTGCTCAAGATATTTCTATATACTAGCCACAGTACGAAATGTGAAGACCTGGCAGTTTTCGTTGGCTTTCATCTTTTTCCTCTTTAAAGTGACCTTTGCATTAATGTAAATACAAAGTTCAAAGTAAAGGAATTGTCAAGAGTATACTTTTCAAAAGCTGAAAACATGATTTTTTTTATAAGTAATGAATGAACACATGACATACATTTACTTAACTAAGTAATGAGGAAACCAACCAGATGGTAGTTGGTTTCTAGGAGATTCTAGAATATAGTCCATCAGAGAAGCAGATTGAAGTCCATTTGCTAAGTTAAATGCAAAACTGGCTTACTACCTTATGAATTATAAAACTATAAAACTATAATCTGTGTGGTTCCTTTTTGTATATTAACAGAAAGGATTTTTCTATTGGAAAAATCTTTGTAAAGTAACATGCAAATGAACAATCTGGAGCCTAGTCAGAAGTAAACAGAAGTCAAGCAGAGGTCTATCTGTCCAGGTCATGTTATCACCCTTGAGTTGGTCTTGCAGGCTGACGTTGAAAGGACACACAGCCCTCCACAGCCCTCTGTGGTCTGTTTTCAAGTTTTAGTCAGTTTTTAAGCAAGTATTGTGGCTGTTAGATTCATCTGGGGAATTTGGAGGACCTCAAAACCTCAAGCCTGGAGAAGACCTTGTGTGGGAACTCAAAGGCTCATTTTAGCGTTACTTGTAAGACTGAATCCCAAGAAAACAGCTTCACAGTGCAGAGACTGCAGCACCCAAGCAGAGAGTGTGTTCAAGCAAAAAGACCACCAACACAGGGTGGAGGATGAGGTACCCCAGAGAGGGAGATGGGGCTAAGGCCTCTGGTGGGCATGGCCTGTGTTCAGTTTAAGAAAGAGCTGGCTCCCCGTGGGGGAGCGCTGGTGCCTCAGACACAACATTCTCCTAACAGGTGCAGTGCAGAGGTGCAGGCGTGACAATCTCGTGTCACTGAGGCTCAGGGGTGGGAGAAGGACAGCGAGCTCTGCTCTGGAGTAACTGTGAGAGCCTTTGCAAAACCGATATTCTTCCGTGAAAATCAAGCTGTTGCCCTGTAGTTACAAATGGAAAGCACTTTCCCAAGACCTACTTAATGTCCTGGGGTGAGAAGCCCAAGAAGTCAATTTTAGTACCTGGGTCACAACAGTTGTTGCAGCAAAACTTCCTGGTACCATTTTCTACATTTTTTTTTTTTTTTTTACAATGATAATACTCTTCAGTTTTGTTTTAACAAGTGCCGAGAGAAATGCATCCAGTTTTGTTGTTGTTGTTTTTATTTGGGAGGGTTTTTTTTGGCTTGTGTTTTAATGCAAGCAGACCTGTCTCAGCTTTGACACTTTTTTCCCCCTTTCTGCTCAAGTCAGTGAAATATATTCACCCAGTCATTCACATCAGAGGTGTAAATGGGTTTTCCAAAGGATTTTTAAAAGACAATCAAAGACAGTCACTTTGTCACTTGATTTCTTCAGGTGTCACCTTCAAAAAGCTTAACACATTATCCAGATGGAGGATGCAAAAACTGGGCCTTGACCTTGAATCTATAAGGAAGAGTAGCACCTTTTGACAGAAGTGCTCATTCTAACTTCCTTGGTGTTAGCCATTTGTATCTGATTTACCTGGGAAAGAGAAAGGCGAAGGTAATCAAATTGAACCTTCTCTCTACCCAAGAGAGAATAACAGGTTCATCTGACTTGACAGCTTCCAAGAATAGTCACTGTTATGGTTTAAAATTTTCAGTTAGTCCCTTTTTCCATTGATATTTGCAAAAACCTGACTTTAGAGAACAGATTAGCCATGTTAGCACCGCCAAAGGCTTATTTCTCAACCTTTTCACGTTAATCAAAAAATACTGGGTCTGAATCTACTCTCAGGTTGACTTAAGCTCTCACCCTGAGGAAACAGCATACAATTGCAGAGATTTCACTCGCACCACTCTGGAGCATAGACCTGGAGTCCAAGCAATAGTGATTCCTGGCTTGGTCTTTGAGATTCTGTTTCCTTTCCTGCTGGATGGGAAGTGCTCCTTACCCAGGGCACTGAGAGTTATGTATCTCACACCACCCTTAGCGCATCAGTGAGATGTGCCTGCTGGAAATACCGGCTACACGCATTTCCATAATTGTAACCACTTCACCAAAACATCTTAATGGCACTCTTAGTGGTGCCAAGGCCCACTCGTTTCCTAATACAACAGCAGATGCCAGTGTCCCAGAACAGGTCATTCTTCTGAACTTGAGCAGCCATGATTGAAAAAATAATGAGGGCCATTGGATCCAGAAGTAGGAAGTGCACTGTATTGCTAGGGATTTTTTCTTTTTTACATGTATTAGGAATAAATGTTGTTAAGTCCTGAGAAGACTGGCAGAGACTACTGTGTGTTGGGGACGATACCCTTGAAATAGTCAGGCAGGAAAGCCTCAGGTAATAGTGTTCAGCCTTCCAGAATGAAGTTACCACTAAGTGGTAAACCACTTGAGACCAAGATCATAGAACACCTAGTCACTATTTCTATATCTGAAGCAGAACTCTGTGGGAAACTACTGGCCGATGAAATCTGCCACCGAAGGACCAGACACGCAGTGGAGTCAGCTCTGGATCTGGAGTTGGAAAACGGGCTCTAGTCTAGGCTTTTCCATTTATTTGCTGTGTGACTTTGAGCTGATCGCTTGACTTTTCTGAACTCCAGTTTCCTCATCGATAAAATGGGGTGATTGTGTAAACTTACTCCTTTTTTTTTTTTTTTAAAGATTTATTTATTCTGGCCCTCCCTGGTGGTGCAGCAGGTTAAAGCACAGCACTAAAAGGCTTAAGCTACTTTGCATGAGTTCGATCCTCGCCTGCCCCGGAGGAGATCCACATGGCTTGGCAGACCTCTCCTGGCCCACCCGCTGCTCCCCTCAGCAGTGTACTTCGTAGATCTGCCTGTTCTGCTCCCCACTGTGTCTCTGGTGAATCCTCTCACCCTCTGCATCTCCGGCCTGTACCCCAGTTCTGTATGCTGTATGAATAAAATAAATAAATCTTAAAAAAAAAAAAGATGTATTTATCCTGTACCCCAGTTCTGTATGAATAAAATAAATCTTTTTTAAAAAGGATTTATTTATTCATACAGATCTGGGGTACAGGTCAGAGATGCGGAGGGTGAGAGGATTCACCAGAGACAGAGTGGGGAGCAGAACAGGCAGATCGATGAAGTACACCGCTGAGGGGAGCGGCGGGCAGGTCAGGAGAGGTCTGGCACGCCATGTGGATCTCCTCCAGGGCAGGTGGGGGTCGAACTCATGCAAAGTGGCTTAAGCCTCTTAGTGCTGTGCTTTAACCTGCTGCACCACCAGGGAGGGCCCAATTGTGTAATCTTACCCCTTCTTAAGGGGAGGGTCCCATTTTAAAATGCTCATGAAAGCACTGAAGCCAGATGCCACAAGTGGTGTTAAGGCTGTTACCACTGCAGCCGTCATTCGTCGACAACCGCAAAGGATGGTGAAGTGGGCCCATTACTGTACCTATTGGTATAGGGTACAGTATATATGGACACCAACATGGCCACAACTCTTCTAACACGTGACAGATGTCCCCAGAGTGGTGACAGTGCCCCGTCTTCCTGCATGAGGATACTTGGGCGATCAGATGTCACACCTCATTCTCAGAAGCATTATTCGTGCGATTGTTATACCATTATTGACATTAACATGTGCTGCTGCTTCTTCTTTTTTTTAATCTGAACTGATAGATAGCAAGGTCAAATCCATTCTCCGTATGCTAAATAATTTAGCAGCCCACTAGCCCTCCTCTTAAGTTCCTCAGTAGTTTGTTGTCCTCGTCCTCCATGTATACACTGAAGCTCCCTCTAGACGCTCCAGGCCTTTGGTCAGCTGGGCTGGGACACTTCTTCCTGCTTATCAACTTTGCACAGCGATCTTCCCTCTTCCTAGAATATCCACCCCCCCTTTCTGTCAAGTCAGTTTCTGCTAATTCTTTAGTGGGTGGGACAGTACTAGGCATGTAAGTGGACACTCAATAAACTTTTGAACAAATTGACTTGGAGTCGGATGCCTCCCATATACTCTAAGACAGCCACATAACTCGTTTCCATGTGGCCTTGTGAAGTCTGGAACGCCTCCTAGGCTTGGGGATGCTCCAAGTCCCTGAAGGACAATAGGTCTTTAAAAATGCCAACCGGTTAGGTTTTTTGCACGGTTTGCTCTCCTAAATGTGCTGACAAGAACCTATTTTGTAGACACCGATAGAATTGATAAGTCCCAATATATGTTTTAAGACATAGACTGTAAAGAATAACACTTGTATTAAATGTGTTCCCTATGGTGATGGCAAAAGTCCTCGCAGAAAAGACCGTTCATCTGCGTGTGGACTTTCTCATGTGCACAGGCCGAGAGCGCCTGGCGGCAGTGCTCAGAGGAGGAAGCTGTTCGTCTTGGGCCTCATCCAAGGGAATTTAGTTACTGTACTGACAAGAGAACTTCCCCGCAAACACCAAAGGGCTTTTTCTGCAGTAGTGAAGTGGTCGCAGACCTGGATCCTGGGCACGGCGTAGTCTCAGTCACAGTCTGTCTGCTGCCACCTGTCTGCTCGTCTGTTCCCCCCTCCCCACTCTCCCCCACACAGAGTCTTTGCAATTTTCAAGTTCCAAGTAGAATTCATTAATGAAAATATGAAATGCTTTTTCTTGTATAAATCATAATGCAGTATAGAGAGATGAAGGGAAAACCGAGACAGGTGAATCATCATCTGCTCCTCCAAGACTGAAACCTGTCAGGTTAACTCCCAACTCAGACGCCCCGTTTTAAAGATTTACCTTCAAGACACCTAAAGCTTGTATCTCGCCTCCTCGACAAGAGCCTCAAACTGTTCCCTGTCATCGAAGAAAACAAATCTTTTGCTCCTTTCTGCCTAGGGGGCAGAGGGACTGAGGTGGTCCTATGTGGCTGAATTAGATGAAAGACTTGCCTTCCGCCATGGAGACGTGGAGCCTAATCAAGTGAAATGAGTTTTGAGATCCCAGCTCATTTCCTAGGGGAGATCAGTTCACATTACAAAATCACGACATCTCATTCATCACCACTGACATGGTCTTTGCACAGGAGAGGACCCCAACTGGGACCAAACCACCTGTCTTCTCTGGAAAGGGGGCACTTTATCCAACTTAGAGTTGAAAGCCTTGGCATGAGGAGGCTTGCCAGCTTCCACCCGAATAACCCACATGTAGCGCAGAAAGAACTTAGGAGTGAAAAAGGGCAGATCGGCAGTAGTCCTGATACTGATGTCCACTGTGTGGCTGTAGCACAGACACTGCTGGACTGTGGCGGAGAGCAGAGGTTGGGGCTCCCTCTAATTCTCCTCCTGGATCTCATTCAACCTTAGTAAGAAGGTTAAAGTTTAAAATGGCAAAGAAAGTGTCCTGCTTTTGAGGCTGATACATGATCATCATCTCTCTTCTTTCTTTCAGGGCATCGTCGTAACACCCCTGCTCCTGCTGCTCTTTGTGAGTATTTTGATATTGCCTCTAGTATCTCCTGTTAAAAGCCACCGCCGACCTTTTTTGAAAGGTCATAAGGATAAAATGGAGAGTTGAGTCCTTTCGGTCCTTTGTTCATCTCGTTTTGAATTGTCCTTCCAGCCTGATTGAGCCGGCCACAGGACCCCGGTCACCTGAAGATCTAGGGAAGCCCGGTATCGGGCCAGTTTCCAGGCCTCTGACTCCTGGCTCAATCTTTCTTTGGTACAAATTACCGGCCCATGACACAGGTCACAACATGCTCCACTTTGTTTTCTCATTATCACTAAACTCAGTGATTATTTTCTTGTAATCACTAACGTGATTCCTAGTGATGCGGTGCTGCAAGGCTGGAAGGATGGTAACTGGCTTCCTTCCTGTGGGGAATCTGGTCTTCATTGATTCATCTGTAGAATGGGAAGCAGAAGTCCCTACCCCAGTCTGTCTCCCAGAGATAATGACATGTGCTTAGAAACCGAAAATACAAGCTACTGGTTAACTGTATATGGAAAATAAGAACCGCTAAGTAACTATCATTTCTTTTGTTACTGAGCATATGAAAAGTTAGATGAAAGATTATATAATAGAAATTAATGTTATCTCATGCTGAGAAAAGCATATGTAATCATGAATGATACCTAAAATACTTTATGTACTGTGCATTTTTCATACACACATGTCCCAATTATAAATCATTCCACTTATCACTGAAATATAGTGGGGGGATGCGTTTCTGGGAATGAAATGTAGCTGTTTGACTAGCACTATTTGTCACTGAATTAAAACTGTGGGGGAAATTTATTTAATTATAGTATAATTACCCAAGTTGGAATTCAGTTAGAGTAATGGAGTGAAGGACTCCCGTTTCTTACAAGCTGTGTAGGAAGTGGAGGAGGCAGGGACACCGCTGACAGACAGCCGAGTTCTGCATCTTTCATGAAAGACATTACCTTCAAATCCCAGCCCTGCCTGCCTCCCTGCTCAGCTAGCCCCATCCTGGCAGGGTCCACGTACTCCCCTCAGCATCAGGAACCTCATTCATTTGGACTTTCCCAGCCCAGAGTTTGTGGTGAGTTTGCAATCGAAGCAGAAGTGACTATTGATTTGCAGTCATTTGCAAGAAAAGACTCACGCTGTTGCTACCTGCTGGTTGGTGGGAGAAGCTGTCTTCACCCCTCTTTTCCCCAGACCTGGGGTCCCAGTTTCCAGAGCAGACCCAGGCTGTTCCCGGGCTCAGATCCTGCTCGCAGCGTTCAGGGGATTGGTAGCAGACTCGGCAGCTGGTCCATGTACAGACGTGGCTATTGCCAGATTTTCTGCAGCACAGAAGAGCGGCCTCTCCTCATGTGACTTTTTTAGGAAGAGCAGGGTAGAAGTCATGTCCAGAGCCAGGGTACCTCGGGTAGCACCGTTGAGTATCTTGGAGCCTGGAATCTCTGGGACCCTGGCTCAGCTCGTGACTAAAGACCCAGGTGAGACTCTTGCCTCTCCTCTCCTCTCTAGGCCAAGCCCCTCAGGTTCCCTCACACCCAGCCCACTGGGCACCTAGCTATTTGGTTGGGTCAAAATTTGTAAAACAATAGGTTACAAGAATAGTACAAGAGGCACCAAGACCCCGACTTCCTCATTCATATTTCCTCTCTGAGCCCACTAGACCCTCCCAGGAGGCTCGGTGGCAGGATCCCAGAGCCCAAGAGGTAGTTGCACATGTGTGCATCACACGCACAGTCTAGAGCACCCCTGGCCTGTTGAGGTTTTCGTGCCTTTTACAAGCGATGGGAATTGCTACAGCACTTGGTTACCAGGCCTCATTGCCTGAGCAGACAAGACCCCAAGCAACTTAAATATGAACACCATGAAACACATCCACAAAAGATGTGTTTTTGTCAACAGCCCAGTTGACCTGTGGGTTGAGCTGTTTCCCAGATATGTTGAAGCCTTAACCTTGTCACGGGTCAGTGCAGGCATTTTAATTTAGAAGACGCCATGCTGAAGGCGGGTCTGAAGGACTGGCGTCCTTCCAGGAAGAGGAGGCCGAGCTCCACAGGGCAGCCATGCCAGCAACTGACCAACGCTGCCCTCACCCCTTTACCCTCACATCCCACCTTACCTGGCCTAGACCGCATGGCCATCGTTCTGATTGACTCATGACATACACCTCCAACAGTGAGTCCGCACAGCTTTCCTGGTCCATGTTCTCCTGGCAAAGTGCCACCACCCTGCACTTCCTGCGCACACCTGAGCGGCAGGCGCACAGCCTCTCCTGCTGATTGGCCGCACTTGAAATTCATCACCAACTGCAAAGCACCTGGTAACCCTACCGCCTCCTCCTCATTAATCCTCATTCCCTCTTTCTAGAGAATCATTTTATACCTTCTTCTACTTCTCAAGTTTCCGATGCCTCTTCTCTTATTTCATCTCAGACAAGACAGAAAGGAAACTAGCTGATGAGGAAATTGGAAGCAATCAGTGAAATTTTACAAGCTCTCACCTACCCGTATCTATTTTCTTCACCTCTTCTCCTGTTTCTATAAACTCTCTTTGTGCCCATCCAAGGCCATTGTCCCTCCAGCTGTGCCAGCTCTTACTGCCTACATGACAGTATGATTCACATAGAACACAATCAGATTTTCCCCCTCCCCTGATTATTTCAGTTAGCATGTAGTCAATCTACCTTATTAAAAATCTAAAACATAAATCTTACCGTTTCTACCCGCACTCCATTTTTGTGCTCTTTTATCTTAAAATTTCTTTAAAAAGTTAAAGTTACTCATCACTCACTGTTGAGTTCAATGTGCCAAACCCTTTTCTGAGTGCCAAGAATCTAGCAGTGAGCAAAACAGATATCTTTGCTCTCATGAAGGTTATATATTCATAGCAAGAAATAACCAAGAAGTAAAGTCAAAATATCATGTGTAAGATGGAGGATACATCCAAAGAGAAAAAGTAAGGGGAGGGAATGAGTAGTACCAGAGGGTCTGGGGTGGGGGGCTGATTTAATAGTGTGGTCAAGGTGGGGCTCCCTGAGTAGGTGATATTTGAGCAAAAGCCTGAGGAGATAAGGGAGCTTTCCAGGTGCACAGCACAGCAAGGACAGAGGCCCCGAGATCCTTAAGGAACAACCCAGCAGCCACTGTGAAATGGAGTGAGCAGAGGAAAGGAAGGAGTCTAAGGAAGACAGGGCCTGCGTGGTGTGGGAGCTTGCAGGCCTTTGTGAGGACTATACATTTTCATTTCAGAGATAAGAAATAATTAAAGGAAATGTGTTCAAGGAAATGGCATGATCTAACATACCTCTTGAATGGATGATTTCATTGCTGGGTTGAGAGGAAATTGTAAGAGACACCGGAAGACCAGTTAGAAAGCTGGTACAATGTCATAGCAGGTGGTGCTGAAAGTTTGGACCGGGGTGCTTGAGTGATCTGATGGGACGTAGTTGGAAGGAAACTTGAAAGAACTGGCTTAAACAACCAAAATCTAGAATCTGTGAATCTGATACCGGCAGGAGCAAAATGAGCATCTTGGCTTACCTTGTCACTGGGTTTGTCTCAATGCGCAGAGTTCTAATCTTTGATCTCTGTTCAGCTTTGAAAACTGCTCTTATTAATTCACTCCTTAGAATTCCTTATGCATTTTATACCTGAACAAAGTTGCAATTGGTAAGGATCCATTAGCTCTCAAGTTCAGCTAGGCCTGGAGTCACAGGTGTCATTTATGCACTGATTGCTGATGTTGAGTCTTAACACGGAAGACAGGTAAGTGAGTGCGGCCTGTTTCGCATGGTTCCTCTGGTAAATGAATGGCGAGGAAGTTAGTCTCAGCCTGATTCTGAAAATTTTAGCTTGTTTTTGCTAGGAGAAAAAATTCCGTTTCCCCAGTAATATTAAATAAACACCCCCTTTTTTATCCTGTGACTCACGCCTGTTGTGTGTGCTGATTATTACAAAGATCAGTCTGACACTGATCGTTTTTTTGAAGAATTTATGATTTAATACAGAAAATAGAATACAGACATAGATCATTGAAATCCAAGGTAGAAATTGTAAGTCTCACAAGAAAATTCAAAGGGGGTGACCAAAATAGAAACCAAAGTAGAAACATTTCATTAAGTGGAAATGTTTTCTTCTATAATGAATACTTGTACTGAAAGAAACTTTTAATTTAGGGAGAAAGATGGAATCTTCTATGGCTTCTCGGGGATCTCCTGCTTGCTTCAGGGTTTTTTGAATGTGTGGTTCTGAGCCTCCTCATGCCTGACACCCTAATTTGGCGTGGCCTTCGCGTCCTCGTGCGTGGCCCCCCCCCAGCACTGTGTTCAGCAGCCATTATTATAGGCCACCTTCAGCGGCCACCAGTGGAGCCCACTGCGAGAGATGTGGGCGGGGCCCGGGATGCAGAGCTGTAGTTACCGGCCGGTCGCCTCTGTGCTCAGTCAGCACTGCCTGAGCCGCCAGGCAGGGCTCTCAGGTCTCGGTGAGCAGCACTGGGGTGTCCATCAGGCCAGCTGGGGCCCCTGGTCCCACAAAGCCCCTTCACAGCCCTCCCACCTTTTTCCTGACAATGTCTTGCTTACTCTGCAAAGGGAAGTGGAAGAAAGCAGCAGCTGAGTTCCTTCCATCTTAGTCCTTCTGGAAGTTAAGGCAGAGCAGGGCAAGCCTGCCAGTTACATGGTAGAAGCGTCTCGGTTCACTTCTGTGGTGTGCGATCTAAGAAACTCTGTCTGTGGGGCGACTTTGCCACGATCTCATGCCCGCACCCCTGCGAAGCACCAATGTGATGAAGGAAACACGCTGTAGGCAGGGGCTCAGCAGCTCTCAGAGCTTGTGCCGTTGGGCGGGAACTGGGCCCCATTCCACTCTGGCGTGAGGGGCAGTTGGATCCAGACCTCAGGGGACAGGCAGGGTCCCACTTTGGCCCTTGCTCAAAGATTGTGTCAGCGGGAGCCCCACTTGCTGCTGATGAATGACTACATCAGCCACTGTCATATGACTTGATGTCTTACAAAGCTGGCCCCTCCTCAAGCAGGTACTTATGAGGCGTCGTGGTCACTGGGCCTGTGTACACATGTGTTCACATGCATAAACACATGTGGACACACACGTGATTCTGCACTGGGCTAACTGTATGTTCCCTTGAGCTGACAGTCCTTTCGGTTACTCTGTTTCTTGAGTCCTCACAACTGTGTGAAAAACCTTGTTTCTCCTGGCAGGGGGTGGGGAGGGGAGAAGGTAGGAAGCTTTGTGAGTGGCTGTAAGGGCACTGTGTAGGTGACCACGTGGAGAGCAAGACCACCTTTCAGCGCCATCCTCACTCTGCTATAATCTTGGGCCCAGAGAGTTTCTGTACCTCATGTGAGGCACTACTGGGAAGGGACACAGCTCTGGGCCGGCCTCTCCTCTGGTTATGCCTACAAGCATGCCTCTCCAGAGACACTGCCTACTTGAACACACTATCCACTCTCAGTTCTGCTTCTTGAACATTAATGTTCTAGATAACACAGGAAAGACCATGAAAGAATAGGGTAAATTATTGCCGGGAGAAAGAAAAAGCTTATTTGGGTAAACAAGGACAAAGAATTTGGAAGAAATTCAGAGAGAAAAGCAACTTTAGATGAGTCAGAGAGTGGGTTTTCCAGGAGCTCCGAGAGGTCTGGGAAGGGTGAACCAGTGGCAGCTCTGGAGGCTGCAGCCTCCTTTGTGGCCCTGGTACGGGGTGCCCCGGACAGAAAACTCTCCAAGCCAGCCCTGCAGGGATCTGCTCAACCAGTTTACAGACTCTTTGCCTCCATTTCACTGAACGTTCTGTGCAGTTTGAGTAACCAGAAACTACCATTGTACATAGTTTCCACCATTTTTATCAAAAGGTAACCTTGTTGTTGTATATTTTAAATGAGCCTGTAACAAGAAAAAATGTTTTACATATAATTTTTATCTTAAAAAAATCACTTAAGACCTATTTTCTTCACTTCTCAGAGAAGGAAAAATAGCATGCATTGAGATATGAAAAAAGACATTTTCTCTACTAAATATGTGTTTCTATGCATTAACCCAATTTTTTTTTTTTAAGATTTGTTTATTCACTCATTCATACATAACTGGGGTACAGGCCAGAGGTGCAGGTGCAGTGAGAGGATTCACCAGAGACAGAGCGGGGAGCAGAACAGGCAGATCTAGGAAGTACACTGCTGAGGGGAGCAGCGGGCGGGTCAGGAGAGGTCTGCTGCACCCTGTGGATCTCCTCCGGGGCAGGCGGGGATCAAACTGATGCTGAAGTAGCTTTATCTTCTTGGTGCTGTGCTTTAACCCGCTGTGCCACCAGGAAGGGCCCACATTAACCCAATTTTAGTTGAGACTCACAACTGATTTAATATGGCTGTTTAAGAACCGTACTCTTATTTTCATAGAAATCAGTCATTCTCACATGGAGCTCATGGGTTTTGTGTAAGTATCAATGTACCGTGCAGAGAGAAGATGAGGGCCAAGACTCGGCTGCAGATGTTGGGGGAAGGCAGACGCTGGCAAGCTTGGGGGATCAAGGCCCCTGGACACTCGCCCTTCTGTCTGAATGCTTTTCTTTGAGGAAGCGCGGGAATTGGACCCAGTACTCTGAAAGCCCCTTCCTTTGCTCATGCTGCCCTGAGTGGGCTCTGGGCGGGGAGGGAGAACTTTGGGCAGGAAGTGAACAAACCCTAGTCTCTGTCTGAAGCGGCTTCTTCCTGATTTTCTCAGTAAAGAGATTTAACATTCACTGTTCTACAGTGTGAACTCTCAAGATCCATCCTTACTTTGCCTGCATGTGGTGCTAATGAAAGCAGAGACCGATTACTTTACAGGGTGAATTATTATTTTAAAGGGTGAATTATTTAATACAATAATGTTTTAATAGCTGAGAAGAGACACAAATAGTGGACATACTGTTGGCTAATGGCGCTCCCTGGTAGGAGCTAAAAGGCTGATTACACAGCAGAGCCAGTGAAGAGGAGTGACGGGTCAGCTCACTTACAGGGTGACTTAACTTACAGGGTGACTGTCTCCTAACTGTAGGTCAATAGCTGTGACGGCACAGAACGTCCCCATCTCCTCGTCAAGAGCTGCATCTTGTTTGTCTTCCTGAGTCCTCTTCGTTGGGCCCCGTAGTACTTCACTGACTGATCGTCAGGTTCTTCCCAAATCATATAACCTCTCGATTGAGGGCGTGGCGAGCCGCCAAGCCCCTTCCGCTCAGCCGTTCTCTGCGCGGCTAGAGAAACCGTCCGCGAGCCTCAGGCCTCCTCTGCCAGGGCTCGCCTCTCTCCAGGGCCTCTGCCCTGGCTCGGGTGTGGCCAGCCTTGAGACAGTTGAGAAAATAGGCTCTCAACTGGCTTCGTGGGATTCAAACCCCAGCTGAAAAAGGCTGTACCCTCAAGCACCTCAAACACTACTTATAAAACTCCCCCACTCTTTATTCCCCTTCTTCCCTTTTCTCGCTCTCTGTTGTTCCCCAGCCTCCCCACTGGTGCAGAGGTCCTTGAGCATCCAGGAGGTATGAGATTGGCTTTCCAGTGTGAACCCCAGTCCCACAGCGGCAGCACCCCTTGGGACCTGACACAAATGCTCTTTCTCCGCGTCTCCCTGGTCTCCTGCTCCCAGGTGAATCAGAAACTCAGAAGGCAGGGCCCAGCCGTCAGTGTTTTAACAGGCCCTCCAGATGTTTCTGATGTGCTCAAGTTTAGAAACCATTGCCCCAGGTGTGGAAAGTGGACACTGCTAGACCCTGGAACATAAACATGACTGAGATCGTGTCCTTGACATTGAGCAGCAATCTACTGGGAGAAACAGATTGGAAACAGGAACTCCAAGGATTCTGAGGCAGTGCAAACCCAGAACCACCCAAGGGGCTGGCTGGCCAACTGCATTTTAGAAGGTGGATTTGGAAGAAATTATTTAAAAAAAATAGATAGATAAATCCTTGAACTAAGTCTGAGACTAAAACTGTCTCCTTGGGGTTTGAGGGGAGGATGGTTTAGTCCATAAAAAGGATCATGATGCACGTCGTTGTGCTTGTAGTGATGGCAGGCACAGGCCTCAGCTTCCAAACAGCACCTTGTTGGGGGGTGGGGTGCAGGTGGAGGAAAGTGGGGGTTCTGCTTGTTCTATGCTGAATCCCAGGGCCCTAGGAGGCACCAATGTCTGCTGACTGAGCCCAAAGGCCCCAACATTCCCACATCCTAACTTTCACTGGATCGTTTTTTCTCAGCTTGATATTAAAACAGATAAATCTCATCGTGAGTTTTCTGCTTGACACACCATGTTCCTGCACGAAACCAGCCACAGACTGAGGGTCACGTGTGCTGGACCAGTGACCTTTCAATATGCCGAGGCGTTAGGGAAGCCCGAGCGCTGGCCAGAAACCAGCTTAGCCTGAACCCACCATGCAGAATAGTGCTGCTTCCTGTAAGCACACTGTCCTCCCAGCAAAAACCACGCCAGGTTCTCACTAAAATGTGAAGAGCCGCAGTCCAGGCATCGTCTTTCCTTCGGCATCAGTGAAAATCAAGCCTGCACACAGACGCGAAGATGGGCCTGGTTCTCCAGGAGTCCTGCTCTCTTAGGGTCCCTGTGCCAGATGCTCACTCTTCTTTCTTCTGGATGCCAGGCCTACTTCATAGCATCAGAAACCGCCCCCAGGGCACCTTCCCACTGGCCGGCGACAGGTTTGCTGGCCGACTCAAAGGGGAGGCTTTGTGCCAGATCAGACCGGTCCTGAGGTTGCCTTCCTTTCAGAGGCACTTCTAAGGGAGCCAGCCGGTGGGATGTCCTCCCCTGCACCCCGACCTAGCCTGGCTCCGGGTACCCCATTAATTACATCCCTGGCTGGCTCGCTGGGGCCTCTGATCTGACAAGCCCAGGAGGGCAGCTTTAACCTGTGTTGCTCAGTGATCACAAGCCTTGGAGAGGACAGCAGGGCCTTAGAGCTCAAGGACGATCCCCCCGTCGCCCCAAGCTTTGCCACTGTTTCCTGGGGACACGCAGCTTCCAAGTATTGACCTTAGAAATGGTTTGGCAGGTGATGCGCGGAGAAATGAAATTTTTTTTTTTTTTTTTGCTATGTAGACATTTAATAAAACTGATTATCTGCCAGTAATAAGCTTATCTTTATTCACACTGACATGACTACACCTAAATCCAAAAAATAAAGCCAACATTAAAATAGATCAATTTAAATTCAGCAAGATAGCAGGACATATGGGGTCAATCTACACACAGCAAATGTACTTTTAAAAGAATAGTCAGTAACAATTGAAAAGCTGCATTAAGACAACATTTGAAATGAAAATATTGTTAACAACTGAAGGGGCGGTGGGCTTTCCTCTACTCCTCTTATCCCCAATTCAATCTTTCACATGGCCTCTAGCAAACAAGAAGTGAACTCGATAAATGTGGCCCCATGTTAACTTCTCTCTCTGGTGCGCCGTGGGGCCCCTGCGCGTGGTGTGTGTGTAGCTACACCAGCGCCTTCCAGAGCCAGAGAGCTGCTCTTGCTGCCACTGGGCACACAGGTCTGGGTGCTGCCCTGGAGAGGCCCCACATTGTAGGGGGCCCTGCGGGGTGGGGCGCGCACAAGTGGTGTTTCTGGATCTCAGTTCTACGTCTTTACAAGGTGGGTCAGGGGCCAGCCATCTCTCCCAGGGTCAGGATTCAACAAGTTTAGGATCCTGCTCCAGAGCAGTACCCGAGGCAGGAGTGGAGAAGGGGTGCACGCTTCCTGCAGTGACCGGGGCCCCCTGTTTCTAGGTGAACATTTGGTTTCATAGCATCAGCAGGGGTAAGCAGTGAAAAAAAACAGGAGTTGTTACGAGATGAAATTTTGTGTCTCTCTTGCTTTAGAAGAAAACAGGATATGATTTTAAATAAGTGTTTGCCATTTCTTAACAGTTTACTTCTTAGTTTGCTTCATGCATTCACCCTGCTCAAGTTTATTTACCTGCATCCGCGTGTCCTGGGCCAGGGTACGGCCCGGGCTTACAGGGCCAACGTAGCTTGATAGGGTTATGCATTCAGACATTTCAAAACATGAATAATGTTGATCTAGAACAGGGACATGTGAGATCTGGGCGACCACGTTTTCCTTGAAGGTGAGGCCCTGAGTCCTAAGCCTCTCTCTAAGTAGTGCCAATCCATGGATGGGCAGTCAGCTGGGTGTTTTGGAACTTTGCAAACTTTTTTTTTTTGCCTCCACACATCTTATTATAAAGTTTGTTTTCTGTTCATTCAGTACTTCAGTTTCTCTGTAAATTATTCATTTCAATCTTTGCCCCAGGAGCAACCTTACGGTTACTGTTTGTGCAAGAAGTATCTGTTACCCACCTTGCTCAAAAACAGAGCTGCTACTAACCTAGGGTGCATTGTTAATTCTCTTTTAATTAATGTATGAGTTAGCAATTAAGTAATTGTTATTTTAGTACCTTGGTTTTACAGAGAAATATTTAATAGCCAAGTAACACCTCACACACCAGGAGTCCATCTGGTGGTCACCCTTTTTACTTTTCCTGCTTGACTTTTTACATTTCTTCAGCATGTTTGGTTGGAGAGGAAAAAATTTAGTCTGCAGTTTGTTTTGACAAGCTGTGGTCAAGAGTGTTAAATGAATGTGCGGTTCTGGAGTGCTGGACAGACAGCCTTGGCATTCTGAGCATGTTCAGACAAGGCAGAGTACAGGGGCAGAATTTTGTAAAATAGACCAGGGTAGTTACACTTCTGGGAAAAGGTTGGTAAGGTAGTTCTCACAAAACTCAGAAATTAGTGAAAACACTGATGCCAACCACGTCATTTCATTCTGAGCTATTGATTTCATTTATTTAAACATTTGATGATTGTATGACCCCCAGTTATTACTGTGACATTTATTGTCAACAAGAATTACTTTCCTAAGAGTATTTCCAAGTTTCGCTGCACTTGATCAAATAGGAAGCTGAGGTCTGGCCTGCAGGGGAAAGGTGGGAGGGAGCCCAAAAAGTCAGGAGAGGTAATTATTGATGGTTTGGGAGAACCGTGTTGCAAAATGAACTCCTGAAAGAGATCGTCCTTTATGGGACAGACACTTGCTTGTCCAAAGAGGATTGAGGTTTTGAACATTAGGAACATCAGGAAGCAGCAGTTCTTGATGGTTCAGCTTACATGAGTGTGTGATGCTGTTTAGAGATATTACCACTTGTGCTCAGGCATTCGGATTTTCTGAAAGCTGAGAGTGCGATCACAAGCAACGAAAACCACAGCACAAGGAAGGAGAAAGCCAGGAATTATTAATGTACACATTAAGTGTCTTAAGTGTTCAGACATATAAATTTAGGAGAGGTACACTGACATTTTTCAATAGAAAAATAAGTTGTTTCCGCAGTTCGCCATTTGCTAGACTTTGTGTCAGAATGCATTTTAAGGGACATGAGATTTATTGCCTTTGTTTTGAAGGAGTAAGAAAGTTAAATGCTGTTTCATTTGCATATTAATATTATCTTGGTAACAGAATAAGGAGGCACACCTGCTTGTACTAGGTACCTGCAGGTAGGTAAAATAGAAATCACACTAACTTCGGTCATGGGTGAAACACCGGGTCACATGATTACAGAGAGTATGAACACAAAATGATGCTACAATTCAAAATGTATTTAATAATAAGCAATGTAAGTGATTGCAAAATAATAATTATTTTCTCTCCATCTTCGTCTCCCAATAAAAATGATGTATTAAACTACTTAACTGTCTACTCTGTATTAAATTTAGAAAATTAAAAGTAACTTCACTTGTTCTTAGTTTATTTATAGCTACCAAATTGTTGGTGCATTGGGAGGTAATTTGCTTAGTTCGTTATTTACAGCATGTTTGAAAAGTAATTCAAAGTCATTCTAACGCCTCTTCTTGTTTTACAGCTTGGTTCATCCTCTTCTGTACCTTTTAGGTCTATTTTTTCTCAGCTCTTTATGACTGTCGTGGTCCCCCTCGTTATTGGACAGGTAGGTCTCTAGTTCCCCTCGCCCTGCTCATTATAAATCAAACTGTGGGCGCTTATGTCATGTCAAGACAATGGCGAGAAAGAGTCAGAAGAAGAGAGTCAATGAGAATTGCAAGTCTGTAACAAGAGGCTTCATCAATCACAAAATCCTCATCTGTGTTTTTAATTAACACCAATCTGCCTTGCAGATAGCTGTGGAGAGACACCTGCAAAGAATCTTGATTTTTTTTTTCAATTTATTATCCCTTCCTCATGGCTACTACATCTAGCAAATCGTTACTTTATTCTGATAGATCTAATACAGTCTCAGCGGTAGACTTATTTTGGGGAATAAGTCTCTGATGTTGGCTGACTTCTTCATAAGCTCCATCGACAGAGGCTATCATCATTTTAAGGGTGGATTTGATGAAATCAGCATTTCATTCTGTTGGCTCTTAAAATTGAACCCTAGAAAGCTTTGTTTTATCGTTCTTGTTGATTTAGATTAATACATGAAAATTTGTATTTCAACTTCTTATAATAAGTTAATGATAAGCATGTAATTATATGTATACAGATATAGAGATATGTATACAGCTATGTATACATATAGGTATATGTATACAGATAATTTGTAATCATAGTTACCTGCAGTCAAGGAAGACAGGATTTAATATTCTAGTACATGAGTGAGATTTAGAAAATAGAGTATTAGGATGGCTTAAGAACATAGATGTTGGTTTAAGGGCAACTAGATTCTAGTTTATTTGCCGTGTGACCTTGAGCAAGTCATTTCATCTCCCCAGCTTCAAGTTCATAATTTATTAAATCATACAATAATAGTGCTGTCTTAGAGGGTTGTTGTAAGGATTAAATGAAATGCAGACGCATGAGAAGGTTTTCTCATCACAGATCCTGATACAGGTACATCGTTATCAAATTCCCTGCCAAGTCATTGAAATAATGGCTATAAAAGTGGTATATGTATTATTGACAGGCTGTCAAAGTCTGATCCTCCAAGAGAGAGTTTTAAGTTGCCTGGGTCAGGTTGTGTTGGTCTGTCTCTAGCCAGGTCTCATTGCCTATAAGGCTGTTTGACATTTCTATAAGGCATCGTCTTTTAAAAAATTAAAAAATGACACATTCTTGAGAAATGGAGAATGATCATAGCAGAAGGAAGTGGCTGAGCTGAGAGAAATTGAGGTTTTCTTGAGCACATCTTTGAGCTACGTCAACGCAACTTTACCTGGGGTACAGGCAAGAGGTGCAGGGGCAGTGAGAGGATTCACCAGAGACAGAGTGGGGAGCAGAACAGGCAGATCTACTGAAATACACTGCTGAGGGGAGCAGCGGGTGGTCAGGAGAGGTCTGCCGCGCCATGTGGGTCACCTCCAGGGCCTGGGACCAACTCACCCTTTGGCCAGCTTGCAGTGCTGCACTTTAACCCCTTGCACCACCAGGGAGGGCCAGCTTATAAAACATTTTAAGACTTTCTACCTATAGAGTGCAAAAGCAGCTTGTGAATTTAATTTTAGAGTCTGATGGAAGAGCTCCTTGGAGCCTGGCAAGGTAGAAAAATGGATCGCTTAGAAAGCACAGAACCACTAAAAGACTGAAAACAGGGAAAGGCGATTTGTTTTCCGCTAGGGTTGTGTTACACTCGGTCGGTCCAGTTCCCAACTTCCTAGTGTGTCCTTTGTGGAGATTAAGTATCCAGCATTAACGCACTGATGAGTTCAGAAGAGACATGTGATCTGGGAGGACCCAGAACCCAGGAGCCCCCATTTCCTGCCATATTGTCAGTGTCTTACACTGTGAGACTTTGTAATGAAGGAAGAGGTTATTTACATTAGCTGAGTTAACATGCAGCTGGTAAGTTGATTGGAAATTAGAGATTTGTCTTAGTGTTTAAAATGGCTTTGGCCTTTGAGTTGTACCTTGCTTGTATTTACTTGTTCACTTTGTCAGGAGGGCTATGGTGGCAGAACAGGAAGACATTTCTACTTTTGGAATTAGGGTCACATATTCTATGGCCTATTGCAAAGCAAAGAGAGATACCTGTGCTTTTAACCACTGTATATTCAAACAAGATAGGAAGGGAGCATCCATTTCAATCACTCCGCAGCTTCCACTTCTTTTCTAAAGGAGCTTAGTTGTATTAAATTTGGACAACTACCAGGTTTATGCCACCAAATACAATACATTCTGAGGTGACCTTCTAAATGACCTCCTTCTGTAGCCTTCTAATAAGCAGCTACCCCATGGTGACACCCCTGGACATGGGGCCATGTGGGTACCTTGGGAGTTATCAGGCCAAATTGTATCCAGATATATCAGCCCCTAACCCTATGTGACGATCCTCTGATTTTGCTTTATGCCACTATGTTGTAACTTTAAAGAAAAAAAATGAACACTAGATACATTACTATGGTTTAGAGTTATTACTATAACAATACCATTAATTACGGCATCTACTTATTTAAAGAATTACATATATGTGTGTATATACACACACACACACGTGTGTACCAGTATATAAACACCTTTTCCCCTTCATTCCCATTCAACTTAACCTTCAGGTTTTGTGAAAGCCTTTTAGTCAGGTTCTGCCAGGACTCCATTTATCAACACCCTTCCTACACACGCCCTTCCTGTGTGTCTGCAAAGGTGGCCCCATTGTGGATGGAGCCTTTTTTGTGACAGAGCAGAAGATGACAGAACCCCATCAGCCTTGTCAGGAGAAGTTCCCTGACCTCATTACTGCTAATGGCTCATGGTAATTCAGCCTGTTGTGAAACCTCATGTCCAATTATGCCGGATAATGAGTGACTCAAAACTTAATATGTCTCAACTGTAGTCCTTAATGTAGCACTCATTCAGCTTCTTTCAAAAGTAAAAGGTTTTAAACAGAGTAGTTCACTGTTCTACCCAAACGGAAGTTACAAAAATCCTCAGACTGCCCTGATTTTAAATAGCTGATCTGATTTTATAGCAGAAGACCGCTATGAAACTTTATGTTCATTGATCCTTTTGGCAAAAAGTTAGAACAAGTTTATTCATTTTTAAATGTTAATTCTAGAATTCTAAAAACATGCAAATGGCATTTGTCTTTGAATTCACAAAAACTCTAGATAGTCAGAGTTTGAATTATTTAAACTCCCACAACGCATGCACTTTTGCTTTTCAAGCATGAGTTATAATTTAATTAAAAACTTCTGGTGCATTGCTAGCATGTTAAATATTAATATGTACCATGGATCACTTTCGATTATCTACTGTCTTGAAATTCTTGAAGATGTCAGATTTTTAAGATCCCCAAAGTTGCACTTGGAATTGTCTGGTGAGGCAAAGGGGATTGTGATAATTACACACATCCATTAGGATCAGCAGAGGAGATAAACGTTAGGGACACTTAATGGGCATGTCTCAGTGACAGCTAGCAAGGAACATTTGGCATGATAAAGGGCAGATTTGAACACCGTTGAAAATATGCTCTCATTATGGACATTGGTAGAAGTTACATTACAAATGTGAGACCCCTCGAAGCAGAGCAGTGTGGCAAGGAAGCTCTGAAATCCTGTGTGGCCATCGCCCAGATTATTCTCTCCCCTTTATGTCTTTCTGCTGTCAGCATCGCTTTGTGCTGTCTCATGTGACTCCCCGCTTCTTTGGAAAAAGCAACCTGTTGATCTCTGTATTTCAGATTGTCCGAAGATACATCAAGGATTGGCTTGAAAGAAAGAAACCCCCTTTCGGAGCCGTCAGCAGCAGCGTCCTCCTCATGATCATCTACACCACGTTCTGTGACACCTTCTCCAACCCCAGCATTGACCTGGACAAATTCAGCCTTGTTCTCATACTGTTCATCAGTAAGTCAGAGGGTGGGGTACTCTTCCATCCAATGGGTCTCCTCACTGGCAAAGTGCAGCAGTTTGTATTTTCACCATCCAGTCTGAGTGTGAATTAGATTAGAAAGGAATACTTAGTTTCATATAGTAGAAACCCAGTAACTTTCTCACCTGTATCATTCTTGAAAACCCCGATATTAGTTATACATGGTTATACATGCATGAGTGAATCTCTTTTGGTTTGTGTTTGATTTGTAATAGTTGATGCCAGTTGAAGGAAGCCGTAATATCTGTCAAATTCAAAAATCAGAAGGAATACTTATCTTCTGATGGATTTTAACTTTAAGCTAATCTCACCCTTTATTTTAAGTTAACATTAGGATTGATATTGTAGGATACAATCAATTTTTAAGTATGCTAGTTGCTTATAGTCATTCAAATGTGAATCTTGACATCATCCTTCTTATTCACATATTTCCAAAGTGATATGATTTTAAGAAGCAGCGGAGTGTAAAATGCACACAATTGCTGAGACTCTTATTATCCTGTCAGACCAAAGACACCTCTTGGTAGTTATGGTAACAAAGACTCTTGTTATTAAAATCAAGATGAATCCTTCCAAAATATATATCACATGATAACACACTCAGGCTATTTGCTATGCCCCTGGTATAAACCAGCTCTTTCTAAATTGAACAAGTTAAATAGCAAACTGTTAAATGAAAGGTTTTAGACTTGCCCCGAGCAGAGGCCACCGTCGTAGAGTCTGGCTGGGACCTCGTCAGGTTGAGCACACTCATTTAGATGGGTGTCAGCTTAGGAATGTGTGCTTGGTGGGTTGATTTGTTTGTTTATTCTTCCATTTTCAGTCCTGTAAGTTTCAGCTAAAACTAAGCATACCAGTAAATATAACAGAGTCGGCTTCTACAGTGCTAATTTAGATTCAATGTTTTTTTCTTCAGTTTTTTCTGTTCAGCTGAGTTTTATGCTTTTAACCTTCATCTTCTCAACAAGGTAAGTGATTGGGCATCTCTTGCTGTTCGTTTCTAAGTGAGACTCGGGCACTCACTTGGCCTCTGTGCCACTGCCCTGTTCCAGGCCCATCCTGGCTTCCTGGCCCTCCAGCACACCCCTGTCTCCCGGGAAGGCATGGCTGTCACCACAGGGTCTGTCCTTGGCTCATCTGTGCGCGTCGGGTGTTAGTTTCCTCCTCCATTCCCATGACGTGAGCTGCCTGCTGCTGCTGGTCAAGGGTAGCCTGTGGCCCAGGGCGTTGTCACTTGTGGGCACCTCACTGTTCTGACAAGACCTCAGACCAGGATAGTCAATGTGGAATTAACCCCCCTCCCCACCCCCAGGCTTCCCCTTTCTCTCTCACTTCATTTTTTGTTTATAATGGAACCATCATCCAGAGAGTTGCTTAGACTGACCCTTCACCTCATTGCTTCCAAAACTCTTGACACTACCCCTGTGATAGGTCTTGTGCTCCCAAAGCCACTCCCCAATTTAGGCTTCTGTTGCCTCTTTTCTCCCTAGACTATTGCCATAGATATTTTCATTTCCAGGCTCAACTTTTCTTATGGATTTTGTACTCCCTCCAAAAACTCAGACATTCTGATAATAACTCTCTTGTTCAGAGGTCTTTAGAGGTTATTGAGCGCCTGCAGAATTTAGTTCCTTTTGGGGATGAAGCACAAGGCCCTCTCATCTCTTTTCCAATCTTAGGAACCATTACAGCCTTTCATACTGTCTAGGCTTTAGGTGAAGGTAAAATCTGGCTGTTCCCTAACAGTACTTCATAATAGCCCGCACCATCCCCATATCTAAACTGGACTGCATGTCCGGGTGTATCTTACCTCTTCTTACAGACTCATCTCGGTGCATTTTCTTCTACCAGTTTTATACTTTCAACTGTTGTTACTTGAGCCTTTAGTGTGAGAAATTTACCATAGTGAATGCCACAAATGAGAGATGACTCCAACCCCATGTGAGAGTTTGAGCTAGCTAAGTACCCTGACCCCCGTGTCCTGACCAAGTCATGCAGTAACCCAGCCTGTCACCAGATAAAGAAGAAAGGCCCTCGAGAGATAGTGCTAGATCAGGCTTTGTGGAAAAGATAGGTTTTGACTTGAGTCGTAAACAAGAACTAGACTATTGCCATAGATATTTTCATTTCCAGGCCCAACTTTTCTTACGGATTTTGTACTCCCTCCAAAAACTCTTTGAGCAGAGACTCAAAGAGGGGGTTCTCGTGGGAGAAGAAATAATGCAAAGTGCGTGCACACACATGCACACCTCCCCCACACACACACACACACAGACGTGGTGGCCAACAGAAATAGAGGTATCTTGAAAATAATAGTAGTATCCGGAATGATAGGCTTAGACCAGCGCGCCAGGCCCTTGAACACCAGCGGATAGCAGTGAACTGTCACAGGAAGAAGGGCCCGGCTCATCCTGGGGCCTGAAACAATGTCAGTGGTGGACTGTCCAGGCCTCACAAGAGGCTCTTGGCTTTTGTTAGCCTCTGGTCTAGGCTGATCGTATCCTGTCTATAAAAATGTATTGATCTGTGTCATTTGAAGCATTTCCCAAGCTTGTGGTTGTGATTCATGAAGTAAGACGAAAGCCTGGAGCCATTAAGTCCCAGAGCAGATGTGCCTTAATTGGGAAGGCCTACGAAGAGGAGCTGTTTGAAAGTTTCTTTTTGATGGCATGTTGTGTCACCTCAGACGTGATGTGCCTCTCACTGGCTGCCTCCACAGGCAGCTCTTCCTCTCAGACAGGGCGGGGCACAGATTCCTCTCATACAGCAACCTCTCCTGGT
Source organism: Condylura cristata (assembly GCF_000260355.1). Taxonomy (NCBI): domain Eukaryota; kingdom Metazoa; phylum Chordata; class Mammalia; order Eulipotyphla; family Talpidae; genus Condylura; species Condylura cristata. The sequence goes on along the minus strand of NW_004567119.1, from coordinate 7,763,466 downwards.
CTCGCTGAAGGGCAGGGGTGGTGTCAGATGGGACTTAGGGAGGCTTGAATTGAACTTGAGAATTTTCAGCTTGGAGTGAATTGACCCCTATCTGTGCCAAGCACTGGCTGAGGACTGCACATGTTATTTTGTGTAAGTCTGACGGCAATTACCATGAGACTCTGGAGTCTTACTGCTGTTTTGCAGAGAACGTGCACGGGGGTGTTGAGTTGTGTAAGTTACCTGAAATCAGATTGTAATAGTTTAGCAACTCACCCAAAATCAGACAGCAGCTAGTACCCATGGAATGGAAAGCCATTTCCATTTGTCACTTCCAAAAACATTTGCCCCAACTTTTTTTTTGTACTCGTTGGACTACTTCAGTTACTTTCAAAATTCATATTAGTTTTCGTTAGGGAGTTTGTGCAATGTGTCTCATTGGTTGGATTCCGTAAGTTCATGTACACACAAGTTAGTGATACACAGAGCTCACATGAAGACCCATTAATTTATACTCTGTTGGGTTTCATTCTCCTTCCTATATCACGTCCCGTCCTACTTAGAAGGCGTGAAGTTGGCCCGTGAGGGTGTTTTCTTTTTAAGTAAATCAAAAAAGCATCCAGGTATCAAGAGATAACTATCTTAGCACGACATCAGTCTGTCCTTTTTCTGTATTGCCCACCACCGACCTCTGTCAACGGACGTTAATGAGTCAGGAAAGACCTCGCTAGAAAGCCCAGTCACTACTCCTGCTGGCTGGCATTCTTGGATTTAGTGACTATGAGTATTTGAAATACGTTTGTGAGCTCTTCTGTATTTTCCTTTGTCTCTATGTACAACAGTACCAGGGTTAAACGTCCCTGTTGAGGAGTTAGATAGCTTAAAGTTTCAATCCAGTTTAAGAATGTTGTAACTTTTGTCAGTGTGCACATTTGTAAAATAGAGACAGCAGGTGTGTCTTATAGTGCTAAATGACCCCCATCTTAAAGGGCCTTGGTGTGAACTTAGCATACAGTAATAGGCACTACTGTATAGAAGCTACTTTAGGATGTTTATTATAGCAAAAGAGTTTGTATTATTCCAAAACCAGTGATGGAGGGGGAGGAATTAGCATTTCTAGCTTCATAATATATTCTCATTTGACATTTTTCTGTCACTAGCTAAGAAATGAGAGTTGATTTATCACACCAAGGGCTTTAGTGCCCTAAACTTCTCTGTGGCTTTGGGAAGCTGCCAAAATTAAAACGAAAAATTGAAAAAGCTTAGAAAAAGATAATAGTACTTGGAAACATATTAAGATATGTAGATAAAAGTTTGATAGACTGATAACTGGAGTAATAGAATCTAGAGTATGGCTAAAGCGATAAAAGGAAAGAAAGAAACATTCAAATATTTGCGTAAGTGTTTCAGTCTCATCAGTACATTTCAGTAAGGTGTCTCAATGGGTCTTTCGCCCCCAGCCCTGGGAGGGCATGAAGGGTCAGGGAGGCTGAGAGGGAGAGAAGGAAGTGGGGGAGGAAGACAGGCATTATTAATGTTATTGCTCAGTCTCCTTCACCATTTCAAGGTGAGGCAACTAAATCCCAGGGCTCTAGGTACTTCTCTGGGGCCAGAGCTAATGACAGAAAACATTTCTTAAAATGAATGAAGACAAAACACAGGTGTGGAGGTTAACAAAGGAAAATATTTCACATGGAAGTTTCTTCCTCTCCAAACAGGGGCGCAGACAGAGCAATCTCAGAGGGCCTTTTCTGTTCCACATTCTGTGATTGTAGTAAAACCCTCTGACACCATCTCCTTTGTGGGTACTGGCAAGAAGGCAGAGTAAATACCATGTGGCAAATGTGGATTGAAAGCTTTGCAGGAGAGAATAAAAAGGCCAGTCGGGAAGAAAAGGAAGTAAACATCTCAAGGGAAGCCAAATGATCAAAAGAATTATAAAAACAAGATAAAAAGAAAATCAATATTAAAAAGAGATAAGGTAGAGAGTTAGAAAATAAATACTGATGTGATTCCTGTCAAGACTATAAGCAGATGCAATAGAGACATTAGCCACTGAAGATAATTGTCCTCGTCTGGTTTCGCTGTTACTGTCTTGACTTTCCACTCAGAAGCTGCAGGGGGGTTACTCATCACCACAGCTGCCCCTGGCCTCTAAATTGTGGGGTGGTTTTGGGTTTGGGGTGCTGGATGTTCACTGCTATGTTGATCCTGCTCCCCTGAGGGAAGCGTCTGTGAGCGCTGGCCTGGTAGATGTCCCCTGGATCTATGAAGCCTGCAACCGCTGCCTTGCGGAGCCAGCACAGGCCAGCCTGCTTGGGCAGAAGATTATTCTTACGTTCCATTTTCATGTCTCTGTCCTTCCCTGCTGGGGAAGACTGTCAGTAGGACTATGGGGCCCTGTTCCACGTGGGCCACCTCCTCCGTGTCCGGCCCTGGAGCACGAGGGATGTCGCCTTAGCAACGGCAGCCCGCACCTGCTTCAGCACAGCCTTCTCAGTCAGAGAAATTTGACATGTTGGAATCATCCAGTAATCTGGGAACGAGCAAGATCACAAGTAGAATTCACCACAGGGAAGTGTATTGCCAGAATCTCTAGGAAGAAGTCGAACTGCGTAAAACCAGACACAGCAACAGCTGGTTATAAACAACAGCAGAAGAAGACTCAAGGGGCCTTTTTTTTTTTAATTTTAAATTTATTTATTTATTCATATAGAACTGGGATACAGGCCACAGATGAGGAGGGTGAGAGGATTCACCAGAGACAGAGTGGGGAGCAGAACAGGCAGATCAACGAAGTACACTGCTGAGGGGAACAGTGGGCGGGTCAGGAGAGGTCTGCCGCGCCATGTGGTCACCTCTGGAGCAGGCGGGAATCGAACTCATGCGGAAGTGGCCTTAGCTTCTTAGTGCAGCGCTTTAACCCTCTGCGCCACCAGGGAGGGCCTCAAGGGTCCTTTTTTTACTAGCACCAAGAGCTGTGCTGGAAAACGACCCCAAACGGGCCTGTCTCACGTTGATCCTGTGTGTAGATATGGTTTATTCTTTGTGAGTTCACTGGATACCTTTTTCCTCAATCTGCCTATTTTAAGCTTTTCTAATTTCTTCGGTTCTTAGGCCTCAGTATTCCCTCATACTCTGTGGTGAGTGATGTGCCTTCCACTTTACCACGAAGTCAGCTCTGACATAAAGTACCTCCGGTTTCCCATTCCCTGTGGGAAAAATATCTACATTTGACTCACCGTGTCTTCTTTGCTTCCCAGACACAGCCTGTAGAAAACCCTGTCCCTTCAGACTGACCTCCACAGTCTTGTCTTATCCGGCATCCTGCAGCCCTGGTTCACTCATTATTTCTGGCTACTGTATATCCGTTCTCTTTACACACATTGTCCAAATCTCCCATGTTTTTTTTTTTTTCACCAGATTTCTTGAAAACACAGACCTCTCTCCCTACTATATATTCACACACTTAAGTACCAAATCCTGGATCTTCTTGCCAGACCCCAGGAGGCCTCTTCTCCATTCTCTTATTTCCATTAACGCCTCAGTGGTCCTGTCGTTCCTCTGTGCTCAGAGTTCTTCACTTCTCTCTCATCCTTCCTCTTCTCCCAAAGCGACAATAACAGTAAAAGTAGTGATGCACAAATATCAGACGCTTGCCAGTGACAGATTCTTAGCAAATTTTGGCATTTATTTATCCACACAAAGAGCCAACCATTTTATATATAAGCAAAAGGATGGTGCGGATTTAAATTCAGGTATGTTTGACCGCAAGCCTGTGCTTGGGTCTTGGGAAGGAATATTTCGGAGATTAGCAGCTGGCAAGTTCTTTTGCCTCTATCCTTGTGTCTCTTACCACCATCTGCTCCCCCACTGAGATGCTTCAGGCCTTAGAGCTTTCTGCTGCCTCCCCTGCCTCGCCAACTTCAGAATTGTGCCAGGTGATGCCATTCCACCTCCTGAAGAACAGCTCTGACCTGGCATTCCACCCCCCCCACATCCTGTGGCTCTTGTCACCTTGTCAAGTCCATGCACCTGGTGTCAAGCGAGTGTCACTGAACACCAGACAGCATGGAAACGGCCCTGTAGTTCCGCCCTCCAGTTCCTCATCCTTTGGCTAAAGTGCACATCTCTGTGTGTCTGGTCTGTCCTTCAAAGCCCAGCTCAATTGCTGTTTCCTCCGAGAAGGTTCCCTGTGTGCTCCAGCATCTCCAACCCCCTGACAAACTGGAGTTTGCCTTCTCTGGGGGGCTGAGTTCACGCACTCTGTGGCTGTCGCTCTCTCTGGCGGTCACGCTCTCACCACCCCCACTCCGGAGAGTGCCTCACACACGCATTTACAGACTTCGCTCACCCATTCCACGCTGGGCCCACGTGCTGAATAAAGGGACAGAGGCGGCACGTGGCGCCTTCTGAGACTGGAAGCATGGTCTCACCAGATAAATATGAGAGGAAAGTGGGGGGACAGTGAGGCACTTCTTGAGTGACACATATGTGCAGAGACTCCTCAGCTGAGGTGAGACACCAAAATTCTGGGGGAAGTTATCCAAGCAGGGCAAGAGGACCAACGAGGAGCATCAAGGGGGAACTTGAATAACCTCTTCACCTGCGTACAGGGTGAGAGGGTGCTTCTCCCTCCAATCAGCAGCTTAAAGAGAGAACAGGACCCGGATCTTTTCGGGACAATTTTAACCCTATGAAGGATGAGACCTATGAAGTTGTATGGAAGAGTGGGACACTCCCTTTCTTCAGAGACCCTTAAAATTGGATAGATTGTTACATCTGCACCTACATCCATCTATTCAGGTCCCAGAGAATTTTTCCATTTGCTACTCTCTTGTCTAAATTCAGTATAGGAAAACAACAGATTCACTGTCTTTAAGCCTGCTTCTGCAGAGAGGAACAGTTTCAAACTTACCAAGACATGAGAATAATAACTATAGTTTTAGCCTTTTGTGCTCTTAATTCTCTAAATATTTATAATGTAAAATAGGAAATTTAAATTTATATTTATCAGTATTGATCACCATCACATTTATGGAGCTTTGACTAAACAGAATGTTTTTATACTTTACATAATACACAATAATAAAGTGTAGCAGTGTGACCACAGGTCCAGAAGCCAGGCTTGATGTAAATCCTGACTCTGCCACTTACTGGCAGAGGGGGCCTGGATGAGTGACTTAACTTCTGAGCGCCTCAGTTTTCTGGTCTGTGTGTAGGGCTGTAGACCAGCTACTTTATCGGGCGGTTGTCTCTACACGCAAGGCCTTCCCAGAATACCTGACGTGCAATAACTGTTCACAACTGAAAATGTGTTACTCTCACTAAAACATATGATGTGATATCTTTGTTCTGGACATATGTCTCTAAAAGTATGTGTTTGCTGCCAGAAAGACAAGCATATTGCTCCTTGAAGGAAACATCTTGGCTCGTTCAAGCCCCCAGTTAGTATCAAGCCCCCAGTTAGTACCAAGTGACTTAGCTAAAAGGGATTCTTGCTGCATGATTTTATACAAAGTCTGCGCCAAGGCTGATTATGTGTGATCTAGCAAACCTCTACCACCTACTTTTAAAACTATCTCCTTTTCTAAGCCAGAAAGAGAAAGAAAAATACCGGATGGTGTCACTCATAGCAGGAGTATAATGGACCAGGCGAGAAAATAACAAAAATAATGA